>NW_020897695.1:17039152-17276959 GCF_003984885.1 Neopelma chrysocephalum | reverse complement strand
TTTTTTTCCTTTTCCTTTTTTTCCTTTTCCTTTTTTTTCCTTTTCCTTTTTTTTCCTTTTCCTTTTTTTTCTTGTAACCCTACAAGGTTATTAGTGGAGGTCCTGTTGGGTTACTGCTGCAGATTATTGTAGTTTTTGACATGGCTTAGTATATTGTGTCTTAAATTGCAGTGGCTCCGTTAAACTCAGAAGCCGGTAGTATTATGTACACTAGCAGATGTAATTAACTGAAGAATATACTAAACCTATTTTTATTGTTGTATATGAGTTTTGAAAATGCTTCTTGAAATTTTAAACATTTATTGACTGTACAACATAGGTCTTGTGCACGTGCTTCATGCCTATATCGGTAGTGATCAATATTTAATAATGTGAGGAAATGGGAACAATGTTAATCCTATTTTACAGACTGTGAAAGTCATCACTGGAGGGTGTTTTGTATATTGGGAATATAAATTCTTTAAAAAAAGTTTGACCAATATAATGTTGAGTGTTCGCCCATATGGCATATGCTACAGGAAGAGTATAGGAAGCAGACTTCATGTATTATGTGTTCTTAGCAGTTGACAGTTTAAAGGTTTTGCATTCTGCATCCAACCTGTCATGTTAAACGACTGGTGCAGGTGTAGGGTACCACTCTGGAAAACTTTGAATTGCTTACTGTTGCCTGGATAGATTGTGGGAAGGACTATGCTATACTTGCTGTATTATCGTTCTGACATTCTTTCATAAACATCTTCCACTGTGACTAGACAAAATATTGGCACAGAGAAACTTTTAGTTTTGATTCACTGTGAGTGCTAGAATATACTCTAATGAAAACTAAGTTTACAGCTAAAGAATTTTATCAAGAATTAGGCTCTCTAGTTGGTGCTGTGCAAAACAAACGGCATCTATTTCAAAGGCATCGAAGTTGAAATGGTTGAGCCTGAATTTGCGGGGCAGTGGGTTATAATGCTCAGATCAAGAGAGTACAGTGTAGCATGTTAATGTTATGTTAAATGCTGTATGCAATTTACTTTTGCAGCATGGCTTAATGTACTCTTTGTCTCCCTGTGTGAATATAGGGACTCCTGTGCACGATACTCTCTTTTAATCCACCCTCCATCAGGTAGTGGAATGGGTCAGTTTTGTCGTAGCTTTGTCTGTGATACTCTTTTACATCAGAGTAAGACAGGGTTTCCACATTATCTGTGAAAGACTACCTCCTGTTGAACTTGTACCTCTACTGAAAAAATCCCTTTAGGCAGAAGTTCTGTCTGTCCTGCAAATCCGCCATAGTTACAAATGAGGTTCACAAGTTGTGTGTAGGATTTTTGTGCCCTTTTCCTTACCTTATGTGCCAACTTAAGAAACAAAACTATTAATTTGATTTATCTAATAGCTGTTTCTTCCTTTTTTTTTATAGATACTATGATCAACTGTGTTCAATTGAACCAAAGTTTCCATTCTCTGAAAATCAGGTAAGAAGACTTACCAAACCCATAAACTGAATCATGGCACCCACGATGTATGACTTCCAAGCCTGTACCTAATCCTCTACAGGGTACTTCTCTCAGACAAGGCATTTAATCTCTTTGAGCCTTGTTTTCCTAATCTCTGGTTATTTTCTAGCTGGTGCTTGCATATAGTCTATACTGAAACTTCCCGTCTAGTGGCCGTAACTGCCTTTGTATGGGTTCAGAAACATTTTGATTTTGGCTAGTGATCACTGTTGTCTAGGTCGGAAAGAGTTGTGCTGTGCTGATTCCTGTTTTTCCATAAGTCTATTTCGTACTATGTTCTAAAGGCTTTTTAAAACATAATTTCTATGGGATGGAATATGATCTTTGGTTTTTGAAGCACAGATGTTTCATTCACAACACCTAACAGAATAAGCCATGTAAGAGCTTAGCACTGTATTCCTGCCTCTGTATCTACAAATAACATAGTTTTTATATAGGTATGGTGTTCATTAGGGTTTGGGGTTTTTTTTCTGCCACATTTTTTTAGAATCCCGAACCTACAGGGAAATTCAGCTGAACTTCTGCCTATTGAAACCTTCCTCAGATGGAAACGAATAGATCTGTAGGCTCCTGTATATTGGTGGAAAAAGGTGTGGGTTTTCTTTGGGTGTGTTTAGAAATATGACAGAATTTATATTTCTTTCTGTATTAAATCGTATTTAAATGGTAATACTGTGATTAAAAGGAAAAATATCTTTCTGTCTTACAGGTTATAAGTAAGGGAATAATTTTAATACTGTTCTAACTTCTACATGAGTTTTGCGTGTAGCTGCATTCACTTGTAGCCAAGAACAGCACTTTGGTTTTCAGTGTGCAAATGTTTTGATGTGATGATCTGCAAACCCTGGGATAAGGAAAACTGGAAAACTTAGAGAGCAAGACCTGCCATATCTGTAAACTGTTCCATTCAAGGGAAGAAATAGTCAGTGGAAGCAGCAATGAACAGCTTGGGACCAGAACTTCCTTCACTAGCATTGCTGCTAGAGGAAAATACATTATCAAACAGTACCCTGTAGCTTCTGAAGTAATTCTCCCCAAGCACTTTAAACTGAGGATTTTTACTGTCTTTTCTGGTTTGATACCAGTTGCCTACCTGTTGATCAGCTGAATAAGGAATCAAATTGTGGAACTTGAAAGCAGATTCTATTAAGCATTTGCATTGTCTGTGGAATATATGCTGGAAGTATAAATAATACACACTGTTTTATTCTCTTTCCTGAGGGCAATTCCTGATAATGCTGCTATTGAATTCACTCGTAACAATGAGTGGATTTTGGTATTACAAAACAGATCCAAATAGGCTAGTAATTTGGAACAGTGGAAAATGCCTGGTTGGGTAGTTTCCTTAAAACTGTGACTATACCAGACCATCAGACTTATTGGGAAAGGAATGTCTTGGTTTGGAAACAAATTTATCTGTTGCTCAGAATGTGAACAGAACTGAAAGATAATTCTGAGAATTTCTGTCTTGTCTACTTGAAATGTTTTGAGCAAAACTAGCAGGAAGGAAAAAAGATAGAATATTTTTTTTTTAATAACTCTTGATTTTCTAAAACTTCCAGAATGTCTGTAATGCCACAAGTGAATGAAAAGTTTTATGCAATTCGAATGTAAGGGCTAAGTACATAAATTTGGGATATTTTAAGAAGATTTTGTATTTGATTTTAGAGGTAAAGATCTTTCTTTTTCTCAACTTTCAGGTCTGTGTAACATTTACCTGGAAAGATGCTTTTGATAAAGGATCACTTTTTGGAGGATCTGCCAAGTTGGGTATGTGAATATATCAAAAACTCAAGTATTAATGATACTAAACTGTTGAGAATATTTTTATATAGTTGAATTGTTAATAGTCTTTCTAGTATTTTCAACAGAGCTTTTCAATGAATTCCACTATATTAGTAATGAATTAATCACTTAAAATTGGTAATGAACAAATAGGCACCATGCAAAGAATTATTATAAAATTGAGATTTCATATTAGGTTCCCAGAGGCACAAAGAGATCTGCAGTCTGGTAGTAGCTGTACCGTCTCCTTCTCAGACTTTTTCTGGGAACAACCCCAATTGATATTAATCAAAATTATTCATGTTAACATTAAGATTCAGTAGTAAGTTTTTGGTAATTCAGCTTTTACTGGTCTAAAGTAGTACGATCGTTATGAAATGTGATTGTGAGTAAGTGAGTCCCCTCCAGAAGGGGAGTGTTGGTAGCTGGCTTGAGTAACCTAGCCCTGATACCACATTTTGTTCAAGAGAATAGAATGATTTGCCCATGTTCTGAAATTATTCTTCTATCACTTCTTTTAAAAATATTTTCATACAGATTTGAAAACTTGGAAAGAAAAAAAATTGTGTTTGTTTCCTGCAAACTTAAGGAGTTTGATTTGTTTTAGTCATATAGGGGCAATGCCGCTCTGCAAATTCAGGATCATTAAATGGATTTGGGACACTTGCTAATAGAGAAGTAAGAATGAATAATTTTGAGTTAAATGAGGAGCTGTTCAGTCATGTTTCATCATTCTTTAGTATTTCTATTTATACCTAAGTGTTCATCCTGACTAACATTACAAGACGAGCAGTGCAATTTTGAAGCTCTAGACAAAACCTGAAAAAAATGCTAGTGCTTACTCTGTTTTTATTTTTAAAGTTCTTGCATCCTTTCTATAGTTCTCTGTTAACAACCTCTGAAAGTTTTTGCAGTTTTCTATGTTCTGCATTCACCTGCTGAAGTTGTGCTTGTGTGAACTGTATGAGTATCAATACACCACGTTCGTACGCATATGCAAGTCTTTGCTTTCTTTTCTAACTATTCTAAGAAGCCCTTCGGGATAATTGGAGACCTTTGTGAAGATGATGTGGGTTTTTTCTCAGAATTTGGTTCATCCTGTCTTCTTTGGGGCTAACATTTAATGAGGATGGAACCTGTTTCATAGTAAAGTTCAGCATATTTAGTTATGACTTAAACATAGTTTGTGAATCACCAGAGATTTATAATAATTGTGAGGAAAAAAATCAGTAATCATAATGGTGATGATTCTCAGGATACCCTGAGAATTTGAATAAATATGATGTCACAGCAGCTTGAGAAAGCTTGCTTGTCTGCAGGTTAGTTATATGCTAGTCTAAATAATCTGTGAGGCAGATGGCCAGAGATTTATGTAGCAGTCCATGTGAAATATCAAAGAAATTCTTGACTGAGCTGTGAGTAATCCTTAGGTAACAGGCAATGGAATAAATTTTATTTTGAAACTTTAAAGCAGATCTTGGTGGAAAGACATTAACAAAAGAAGTCTTTTATTATATATCTTTACAATGATGTATCACAGTTTATCCAGATGCTATTATCCGGATTAACTACGCCATGTGTATATCTCTATTTCAGATCAGAATTAGCAGTGAGGTTTCCCAGTGTAAAGCAAAGTTTTCAGTTACTGAGGGAGCAAAATTCCTCTTGACTTCTAAGAGGAGGTGGTCCTGACTTCGGGTAGAAATTCAATGTAAAACTCCTGTAACTTCCATGGGAACAAGATGCAGGGATGTGACTTGAGAGTTCTGGCTCTTGCTGTGGTGGTGAACTTTTTGCTTCCCACCTTCCCCTGAATCCTAAGTCTGTATCACAGTGGTAGCTGACAGATACTGTGACTGCTTGGGAAGTGACCGAGTTCACAGCATGGCATGTAATCTGAAATATGTTGACTAAGTTAATAGGTAGTGCTATAAACAGATGAGTCTGTGGAATATCTGTATTGGTAAACAGCTGTTCTCACTGTAGTAAATCACACTTGAAGTGCAGTCCAGAGTATGAATTAATTCTGCATTTAAAGTAATTTTGCACTTCAGAAACTTTAAAGCCATATTTTCTTTCCTTTCTTGTGTTTTTTTAGTCTTTTCAATGTTGTTTAAGTTTACAAGATCTTATTTTTAGAAAAATTCTGGAAAATAAACTTCAGAAGAGACATAGCTAGATAAATGACTGTTATCTTCATGAGATACAGTGACTGTGCAACTCCACTCAGGGAAATAAAATAGGGAAAATGGCATGTCAGATTTATGCCTGCTTGTCTGAAAGTTGAGTGCAGGTCAGGGAGCTCTAACGGAGAAACTTCAGAGATGTGTTAAATGAATTTGTAGTGGTATAAAGAGGCTGGATGTTAGTGAAATGAAACAAATGTGCATCTTTAGTACGTTCATGTTTTAAGGATAACTGTACCAGGGTCTGTGAAACTGAAAATTCAGTAGTTGTCTCTTCTGTATTCTCCAAGAGTAGTGTCTACACTTTTTAACACCAGTAGGAGACTAATATCTGCAGTGTTTGGTTTTTCCATCACTTGCATATGGCAAATAAGCTTTTTAAAGCAATTAATATATTCAAAATGGTTCCTCTTCAGGTATTTCTAGTTCTAGAAGTGTTGGCTCCATCCTCTGGGGCTATGAAGTACTGCAGGAGTTGCATCCGGACAGGCTACACTGCTGTCTAGTGAGCTCAAGTTTTAATTAAATAAATCCATAAGTGTTTCAGTACATGCATAATGAAGATATTTTTCAGAATTTTCAGTCTAAGACAATAGCTTTGAGAATGAAAAATTCCCTATATTTCAATAGCTAGGAAGACAGACCATGTAAAAGTTTTTGTAATTGGACAGTTATGACAAAGTGATTAATGTGTGGAAATTCATATTTCAGATTATCTCTCAGTAACGCTTCAAGAACCAAAAAGCTGCACTCTACTTATAAAGACTTGAAAATTATATTGTGTAGATTTTCATGCTACTACTTTCATGCTTTAGACCACTTTCTGTAGTTCCTCACATGGAAACATTTTGTGGAAGTACTAAATTAGCCTATGTAAAGCCTTCAGAATGAAGATGACTTTGACTTTAAAAGTTCAGTATGATTGGGGTTTTGTTAGTTTGTTTTTGCTTGAAACTGTTGATACCTTTACAGATAATAGTAGTGTTGGCGTCAGCTGTAGGATGCTGGAGAACTGAAATTATTTTTTTAACAGTCGGGGTAACTGTCTATTTTGATTGCAGCTCTGGCAAGTTTGGGGTATGAGAAGACCTGTGTTTTGTTCAACTGCGGAGCATTGGCAAGCCAGATTGCAGCAGAACAGAATCTGGATAACGATGAAGGACTAAAAGCTGCAGCTAAGCACTATCAGGTAGAGAGGCTCCCTGCTTCTGCTTATGGATTCAGAACTAGTAATCTTAGAATGTCAAATAAGTATCTCTCAATTTTAAAACTATACATACCCATGCATAAATATATATATATGTATGTATTTTCCTGCTGTTAATTGCAAAGATGGATTGGTTATGTACCTGGTCACGTCTCATATTTTTTTACCAGATTTGGAGCATATAATTCTGTACGGTTCCCCATACTCCTTCCCTCAAGCATGTTGGTTAACTAATAACCTTCAGCTTAAGATTTAATAATTTTAGCTAGTAGAAGTTCTAGTTTTAACAAGTTATACAGTAATAATCTCTTCTTTATGGAATGCATTAGAATTTCCATGTTTTTATGCCTTTAGGTGTAATCAATATACCTTTATTTATACCCTGTCACGATAAGTGTCTCAGTGTAACTGGCTTCAAGAACAAGAGGTCACCAGGAACTGTTTTTAGTGGCTAAAAAATAAATGGGAGACCATATACCAAAGACTTTTTTTTTTGTATTTTTATATGTATTAAATTTGTAAGAGAGAAAATCTGAAAAAAATGAATGGTAATGTATTATTCTGTTTTACTTAGTTTGCGAGTGGTGCTTTTCAACACATTAAAGACACAGTTTTGTCAGCCTTGAATCGAGAACCTACAGTGGACATCTCTCCAGACACAGTTGGGACTCTCAGTCTTATTATGTTGGCTCAAGCCCAAGAAGTCTTTTTTTTGAAAGCAACAAGAGGTATATTTTAGTTTTTTGCTTGTCTATTTAAGTTCACATTACAACTTCCACTATTAAGAGTGTGTAAAGGGCCTTTCAGAAGTTTTTATTTTTGCCTTTACTGATTCTCCCCCTGCTCCTTGCAGGTAATGAAACACAAATTACAGATATTTCTTAAGAATTTTTCTAAGGTTCACCTGACAATGCAGTTGTCCCATCTGCCTTTTTATGTCCAAAACCATTAGTCTTCATCTTTACAGAGGATTTTGCTGGATTATATTTTTTCCATTCCCCTCTTGAGAACAAAAGAAATTATCTTAAAGATCTGAGAGTACTAGAAATGATGCATAAGAGGTTTTACAAGTACTCCCGTCCTCATCTGGGGAGTGATTTCATGAGAATTTAGAAAGGAATGACTGTGCTAGGAAACAAAGGAAATTTCCTAGGAGTTTGAGGGAAACAAATTCTGTTTGTTTGCTCCTACTTTTAACAGGGGAACTCTTTGACCAAATCTAACTTTTAGAATGCCCAGTTTATCCTGGAAAGGGAAATTCTACAAGCAGAACAAAAAATTATTTCCCTAATTGTTAAAGGTTGATTGTGAAATACTCATTCAGAGTCTGGCTATTTTAATACAACTGTTAGGAAACTTATGCTTCAAAGAATTTTCCTGTGAAACAGTACTATCTTTGATACAAGATCTCTTGCTGCTTTTCTCTCTCTATTTAGAAGAAGTTGTGCATCTAGAATTTACAGATATGTAAAAGTAGAACTAAGGACATAGAGGTCATATGTAATTGCCCACAAATGGCTCTCTCTCTCCCCACATCATTTGGAATACAGTGGAGGAAGACGAGTTATTTTAACTGGGATGTTTCTTGTTTTCACGGGGAAAATCACTGAAAATTCTTGTAGCCTTACCGCCTTTAGAGAATCTCAACAAGAAACTGTTGTCCTTCAGCCAGATGATAAATTATGTCTGTGTTCTTTATCATGTTGCTGGAAGTATTTTAGTCTCTGCCCTGAAATAAATTTGTATAACAAATGTCTGAAACTTTTCCCTCGTTTTGCATGACAAATAGTTTTTTCTGTCACCTTCTTGATTTCTTCTTTTCCAAAATGTGAAAAAGACAAAGCAAGTCTAATCCAAACGCCAGATGTGCCTGGTGAACTGTAGATTTTTGTGATTATTCCTAAGACCAGAAGTCTGGCAGTGCTTGAAGGACAGAAAGGTTAATAATCATCTGACTATGAAGGCTGTAGATTTTGCCAGATTTAGAGGTTCTTTTCCCTGGGGGGAAAGACGTTTTGGGAAGAATTGTGTTTGACAACATGATTACCTTCAAAAACCTGATTTCCTTTGAAGTTTGATCTCAAAACTGAAATTTAGTTTCTTGCTGCATTGACTATTTATCTTACTTGGAATTTTCTGTTTTTTCTCTCATGTGAGACAGTCCATTTATCAGCTTATGAGCTATAATGGTATTTCTGATAGAACTGAATTTATTTACAAGTTGAAAGAAAAAAGATGTGTTTGGCAAAAGCTAAATTGGTCAGTCAAATCTAACTCCCCTACATAACTACAGATTTTTTTTTTTATTATTTCTGAGCTATTCTTAATGTTTTCTTTAAATGTCTCTAAGTCTGCGCATGTTTGCTGTTCTGTCTCAAGGCTTGCATTGTAGCTGCAATATTTTAAAGATATGGGAATAAAAACTAAAGTGAAAAGTTGGATATTTTTTTCCTTTCTGATGGTGAAAGATATATTTTGAGCTGTCTGCGTGGACAAATGAATCTCCTCTAACATTTCCTTTGTTAATGGAAATGTAGTTAGTGTGCCGGTATTTTTTCTTTTTTTTTAATGCACAAGCTGTATGAAGGAAGATGCAACTACTGCACACTTGGTGGAGCTAGAAGGACAAGTTTCTTAGATTTTGTGTAAATTTTTTGTAGATTTTAGATTTTTTAGTTTTATTAAATATTTAGTGCACCAGACAGAAACATTCTAGCAAAGAAGTAAATTGATAGATCTCATGAGATCCTTTGTCTTAGTTTGTCATCTAAAACCTCTTCACAGTGAAAAGATCTTTCTGGCATACCTTAAACATGCTTACTTCATAGAAGGGAAATATATTATATCATAGCTTGTGCCTGAAACATTGTAAATAGATGTGTGAATATGCTGGTATGAACAGACCACTTAGGAATTATTTTGATTTAATTTTGGCAGATTAATTTCTGCAGAATTCCTAATCTCCCCGTATGTCCCCACTTAAGCTTATCAATCTGTCAGTACCTAAGAATCACCTGAGTCAGAGGATGCTCATTCAGCCCTTTAGAGTGGACGGCCTGTGTTTGCACTGATTGCCTACCTTCTTTTGGAAGGTTGAATTGCTAGTGCAGGCCAGAGGTTACCTTTATCTCCTTTATAAGAGGACCTATCTCCTGTATGAAAAAGAAGATAATGATTGTTGCAGAATGTTCCTATTTTAACTGTTTGGGCTTCAGGAACAGAGTGAGGATGTGAGGCAGGGAATACCACTGCTGCTAGGCACGTGCAGCTCTGATATGAAGTAATGGTGTTTTATGTCTAGGAAGGGTGTTTCTATATTTGCTGTAAGCTAACAGTGATGTGGACTGCAATGGAAAGGACCAGTCCCTTCTCCTCTTGTTGCAGTTTTTGCAAGTCCTGACATAGAATTGGGTTAGGAACAGATCCTGCTGAAAATAAACTGTGTTTTGCTTGCTAGATTTCAGGTAAATTCTTTGACTATGTCTGCACAAGTGCTTGTCCTGGCTCAAGGAAGGGCTTGGAACAAGCTGCCAGAGTTCAGTGTGGGATTGTTGTATCTTTTATTGGCAGCTTGCATTGATTTCAGGTGAAGTATCTCTCTTAATTCTGTATAAATGCCAGCAGCTGCCAAAAGATTTCTGGTACAACTGACTGAACCTTCAGCGTCATGATTGAAGTAGAAATTCTGGACACTGCTGCTGGATGTCAAGAAAAAAGACTGGGATCCCATCTTTGAGTTCTAATGTAAAGCTATACCCTTAAAATGCAGTTGTTGCTGTTTGAAGATGAACTAGTCATCTGTTCAGTTGTAAAAATTGATGATGATCTTAATTGTTCTTTGTTTTTTCTCCTCCTCCCCCCAGATAAAATGAAAGATGGTATCATAGCTAAACTAGCAAATCAAGCTGCAGATTACTATGGTGATGCTTACAAACAATGTCAATATAAAGATACTTTGCCCAAGGTTAGTAACTCATGGAAATAATGTGGGACCTATTGTTACTGTGAATAACTGTTATTGCTTACAATGTACTTGATGAAATACACTTAAAATATATCCTCAAGAAGAACTGACATATTGCTACAGTTAAGGAAAATGAACCTGTAATTTGAAAAAACTGAAAAATCTAGGGGGTAAAAGGTAGTGTGTTTTTTAAAATAAGTTAAATCTTATTACATGAAGTGTGTTTATTTGTAACACATTTCATTATACTGAACTTGAAATGTTTATGGTGGTATTTAGGGATGCATTCTTAGAACTTAATGCCTTACTTAATCTGTTTTCAAACTAACACTTTCTGTTGAGGCTTAACTGGCTTCTAGTCTCAATGTTTTTGTGTGAAATTTGCTCTCATGTTGAGTCCAGCATGAACACAGTGGTGCTGTTTGCTTACCTGCTAGTGAAAAACATGATTGGAAGTCAGTGTGTGTCCTCTGTCCTTCTGCCTGCCTCCTCCTCTTTCTCCACCCCAAACCAATCTTGATACTTGTAAATTATCCCATTTAGTCTTGATTGTTTGTTTGAATGCTATTGGTTTTGGAAGAGGTAGAAAGATCTCTTTTTCACGCTCTTAGAATATTTCTCACTTAGGTATTATGTTTATGATAATTTCTGAGAGGCAGTGAGGCCATTGCTTTATCTTTTGTTGTTGTGTACCTTTCTAAGCAGTAGATGTGCTCCCTGTTCCGGTTGCAAAGTAATCTCTCAATTGATTATTTCAAAGAATATAATAAGGTTTGCTGGTTAATACCAGCTCTGAGAACAGTTACTGTTTAGGAGTGTGACATAGAGGTTGATTTGGTGTGTCGAACTCCAGTTGCAAGGCCTCCCAGACAGCTTTCTCTTCCAAATTTACCCTTTTTTAATTTTATTTTTTTCATCTCTGGGGGAAAACATCACTCTGGTTTTCCAGTGCTCCTTGATTTAAGAAATAAAACAGTAAGGCCAAATCCTTCATCTAAGACCATGTCTGTACTGTGAACTGCAGCATAATGTTTTCTTCATGTCTTGGTTGATACTCCTGCAAAGATAAGTGCATTTATATAGAAGTCTAAAAATGACTTTTAATTTACCTGCCATGTCAGTTGTTATTGGTCCTCTTTAATTGTTCTTTCCTTTCATAACTGTAGAGTTACTTTCTCGATAAGGCCTGCTGCTGTATTAAGTGTAATTACTTTGTTTGATTAAAAAGAAATCAAAACAAAAAACTTCAGAGGACCTGTCTTTCCACTCACCTCTATTTCTTAAGAGCACTGTCTTGGCTTTGTCTTGGGGTTATTTGGGTGTTTTCTTGCAGCTGTCCTTTCTAATACATGCATGCGTTTCTAATCTCTGAAGTAAATGTTGTGACTTCATGGCTTGAATTTAAATTGTAGTTCATCTACAATAAAGGACAGTAAGAATTTTGCAACAGTGGCTTAAAAAAAATATTCAATCCATGCAAAGTCACATGGTCTCTGACATTTACCTCTAATGTTTTAACCTATCTAAACCATTAATTGGGTGATTCTAATTTCCTTTTCTTCTTCCTTTTTCTTCCTGCATCCCATGTTGTCTGTGGTGGTTAATGTGGTTGGACTTTCCCCTGGTCAGTATTTTTATTTCCAGGAGGTGTTTCCTGTTCTGGCTGCAAAGCACTGCATTATGCAGGCCAATGCAGAGTATCATCAATCTATTTTGGCAAAGCAGCAGAAGAAATTTGGTGAAGAAATTGGGAGGTTACAGGTGAGTAACTTGCTTTCTTTGAAAAATATGGAAAAGCTTCAAATCCTGAAAAGCTAACTCAAGTGTTCTAAAATTCAGTTAACTAAGAATGAAACTTACTCAGAAGTTGCAGAGCATGTTTATCATGTGAATCAAATTATTAGCAGCTGCATAGAGGAGAGGTATCTCTGTAGCTTTTACAAAGATGTATTTTAATGATTTTTGGACAGTCTGGTAGTGCTTGACTTGTTAAGTCTGTATTTTACATTTGCATAGGCTTCTTATCTGAGTATAGCTAATATGACAGATTTGTTAATAAATTTTCCTAATTAATGTTAGTAAAAAAAATTCCCCAAATAATAAAATTCTGTCTGGTCTGTACATAACTCCTTTGCTGCAATTCTGATTTAAATCTGAATAATATTTGAAAAACGTACCAACAATTCTATTTTTATTCTTAACAGGTTTTTACCTCTATATCTGGTTTCTAGAGGGACTCAGTTATAGATGTTGTAATGAGTAAGATCTTCTCATGTTTTAAGCACAACAGAGGAAAAATGGCTAAAATTAACCCCTTTCTTCAAGTCCCCTAAACCTTGAGAAAATAAATATGTGAAGTGCCACTTTGACTTATTTGTAGAATATCTATCTATTGGTATGCAGGAAAGTTGACAGACTTACATAAGGCTATAAGATGATCATGCTGACATTTTGTAAGTTACTGTTACACTTTTATCAACTGGGTGAAGGTTGGAGCTTGAAACTTCTTTTTGTATGCTTGTTATAACAATGAAGTGTCTATAACTTCTAATAGCAAGTTATTATGCTGCATTAGTACATGATATATGAAGCTGTATCTGTTACTTATTCTTGAGTTTTGAATCTGCCTAGCAGACCTCCTTTTCTAGGACTTTACTGTAATAGAATATTAATGTTTGTTTGGGTTTTTTTAGTGCTTACCCTGGACAAGTTTGGCTATATCAAATTTACTGTCATTGTTGAGTTGTATAGCAAATTAATTGTATCCATGATTTTTCTTCACATTGTGTTACAGGAAGTACCCCTTCATGTTGAGTAGTAGAGGTGTGGGGTTTTTTTTTCTTGTTTGTTTGTTTTTTGTGAAACCTGAGGGAAAATACTCCCTTATTACTTATTTTAGGACTGCTTTATGAACAGCACGTAGTCACAAGTTAAAACACAAGTGTTGTCTTAACTTTTAGCTTGCTGAATGTATTATTTATTATATCCTGTTCTCCACAGTGATTAAAATCCTGCTTCTGTAACTAATCTAAATTAGAGGTTTGGTACCCTTTTTTGAGTTTTTAAAAAATTCAGTTACTGTAAAGTAATCTCTCTTTTTATTTCCCATTTTAAAAGGTAGAATAATAATTGATTGAGAGGTGGGAGAGAGATGAATGTGTGGAGGTCAATAAACTAACACAATCCCAGTTTGGAGGCTAGAAACTGGAATGTTTTATTGGACTCACAAGTTCATATTTAAAGGGTGTAGGATCTACATATTCAACTATAGTTGTAACTATTACAGTTTATTACAAACAGGGGGTTTCAGGGAATGACGTAAGGGAAAAACCTGACTTATTCAATTTGGGGTTTTGACAGTGGTGACATCAGGAGAAAATCCAAGTTACACTTCTTGGGGTCTTAGGAATTACCTCATGGGGGAAAACCCACTTTCTCTTAGGGGGATTACATGGGGGGAACAGGTAACACAGAGGGAGAGATAAAACACAAAAGGTTCTCTGCACAGGTTTGTTGAGATCAGGGCATGGTTTCTCTGGGCTTGGGCAGGACATTCCAAACCCGTGACATCAATGGATCCTTGTCTGGACTCTAGATGGAAGTTTTTTCCCAGTCTCTGTGAGCCCAAGGCTTTTGTTTAAACCTGGCAGTTTTCTTTTTCTCATGTCCAAATTTTTGGAATCCAACATGAATGTAAATTCTTTCAAATTTAAAGTATGTATAGTCATAGAATATGCTGAGTTGGAAGGGACCCATCAGGATCATCGGGTGGCCCTCCTTTGTACACTCTCTAATAGTGTAATATCTTTTTCATATATGCTTTAATCCCGTTGGTTCTCCTCTCATTTTGTTTCTGGCAAATGCTAGTTAGAGTGTAGCATTGTATCAAACCAAAACTACTGTTGTGTGGCCTATGGCACAATGGAAAGTGTCAAAAAATCTCAGCAAACTTCAAATACACTTCACTTCTAATGTAGGTCAGGTTCCACTTCACAATCCCAAGAAGTCTGACTTTTTGAATTGTGAGTTTATGCAAATGTCAACTGAATTGGTTCTTAGTATTTTGGTTTTGCACATTCACAACACAAATGTTAATAAATTGTATGTAGGAAAACCGGATTGACTGAGCAGACAGGAATGAAGAGACAGCAGACCTTCTGTAGCTTCTAAGCTCAGTGTAGTGGCAGATGTGAAAAGCAGGATTCTGGCCTCTTCATTTGTGGATGTGGTCAAGGGTTGAGAAGCAATCTGGAGTCCCTGCGGAAGCAAGCAAGGGTTTTATGAAACAACATGGAAATGACATGATGACATTTGGGTTTTTTGGTGAATAGGTGTTTGAGGTATTATCGCCTCCAACTCAGGAGCACTTATTTTGAGTTTTGGGGAGTCATAGTGAGGCTATTGTGAGCTATTAATTTGGTTGCTTTTTATTTGTTTGGTTTTTTTCCTGATGAGATAATATTTTAATGAGTAAAATGTTTTTACTTTTTGATACATAAGAGGAGAGAATATTTTCTTAAGGGAATAATAGTATTGATTGTATGTGTTGATAGTAGTTACTTGGCTAACTGGGAAGCTCATCTGTTTTCCTAAGTATATATGAAAGGGAGAAAGAAAAGTTATTATTTTTACTGTATTTTAATTTTTTTTTTAGCATGCAGCAGACTTGGTGAAAACAGTGGCATCTCGCTATGATGAATATATAAATGTTAAAGATCTGGTTGACAAAATCAACCGTGCACTTGCAGCTGCCAAAAAAGACAATGACTTCATTTACCACGACCGGGTTCCTGACCTGAAAGATTTGGAGTCCATTGGAAAAGCCAGTCTTGTGAAGTCTACTCCAGTTGTTGTACCCCTCAGTCAGAAATTCACTGGTAAGTGAAGTGTGTGGACTGCATGAGTGTATTTGTGCTTAATTAGATATTGATACTTTTAGCCTGTGTTTGGCCCAGCCACCTGTGAGAGTCTGTTCTTTTCTGCCAAGTTATGAGAAAACAAGCACTGATAACGAGAATGTCGGCCTTGAAGGAAGCATCTTGTATAAACTGAAATTAATTGGGGCCCCACTATTGGCTGACAGCCCTCCAAGGGCTTTTGAAGGAGAAAGTGAAGAGGAGGAGGATAAAGTAAGCGCCCAGACTCATTTAGGAAAGACCCCCTGAAGGTGTAGCACGCAGGCATGGGGAAATTCCAATGTACACATACATGTGCAGAAGAGATACCACTTACATAACAGGGGGAGGGACCATAGGCCTCTACCTGGGCGATGCTGGCCACACCTGCTCAGGTGGACATTACAGGTTAATTGTATAAAAAAGCAGATAGCTCTTGCTGGGAGCGAACTCAAGCTTCACATGGAGGACAACATTGCCTTCTGCGGGGACGCCCGCTATCTTGTGAGGCTGCCGACACTCTGAGGATGCAGCTTCTGCTATGGGGAATTCTAGGCTTTGAGGGTCAGTAAGACAACCTCGTAAGTAACACCTGAGTGGGGAGTTGTACTGAGGGCTTATTTCCCTCCTCTTTCCTTTGGGTTCTTGTTTTGTTGGCCATTTCTTTGTAATAAATATTGTTTTGTTTGAGCTTTCAACAATGTACTGGTTTCAGTTTCAGCATTCTCCTGGCTACAGTGGGTTAATTGCCATGTGAAACAAGTGGCCACCAAAGTTCATGTGTCATGTGAAAAAATAAACATTTAATTTTTTAATTGTATTATGTGTTCAGCAGTGTTTTTGAAGCTGCTGTTTGTCTTCTTCAGTTTCTTGTTGTTGTTCTTGATGATAAATGTAATAAAGCACAGGTTGAAAATTACCTGAAATGTACAATTCTCTTAAAGATATTTCTCAGATTTTCTCAGCAATTGTATTTTCTATATTAAACCAAACTTTTTAATTTCAGAAGGAACAGTATCAATATTAACTAACCTAGTGGCTGGTCCTCTGTAAAGTTGAAAAATTTCAGTTTGACTGGGCAGCAGAGTTGTGAAAAAATGATTCTTCCCTTTCTAATCTTCTTCCTTTAAAGAAACAAAATTAGAAATAAAGCCTTGAGGAAAATCTGACTTGTAATCCTACAACTGATTTAAATATATTGCCTTTAAATTATTTCTAACGCAAATTCAGTCTTAAAAATTGACGTCCGAAGACCTGTAGAAATAGATTTTTGTTTCTAAGACAAAAAGTGGGGAGTGGGGGAGAGTATCTTAAACTGTTTAGGTCAGTAGTACAACCTGTACAAAAGAGCTGTGAAGATGTTTGTGTCCTTTTACTTTCACAGTGCAGCTTGTGTAATTTATACTACTTTAATTGCAGACCTGTTTGAGAAGATGGTTCCATTGCAAGTGCAGCAATCTGTGAGTGTTTATAACCAGAGGAAGGCAGATCTGGTAAACAGGTCAATAGCCCAGATGAGAGAAGCCACAAATCTGGCAAATGGGTAAGTATGACCTCTTGTTAAATTTCTCAAGAGGAGTCATGGAACAGCTTATACACACTGGTTGCCTTGCAGCCTGCAGGTACCCAGATTACAGCAGTGGGTTTTTTTCATTATTGTGTGGTAGGCTGGCCAACTTAAAAAATAGAAGAGGTATTTAGAATTACTTTTCTGTAGGTCTTAAAATTGAAACCTTACTAAAGTAGTATTTACTGTTCTTCAATATTTGCTCATTTTTTAGGAGTCCAGTATCGATGGAGGGGCATAAACATAAAGCACACAGACCAATGTGGTCGGCCATATGTTCAATTTATTATTTAAATAGGTCAACTTTTATACAGTTTAGTTTGTTTTGGGCACATGCTTACAACAAGGTGATTGGATAGCTCAGTCTGTACATGCGTCTCATGTCTCCAGTTCATTGGACCTGATGTTCTGTCCACGTGGCCTGAAATCATACTTGGCATGTAGAGGCCTTCATAATTAGGGGCTTTCTGAAATCTGCAGGTGTACCTTTATCTGTACTTTCTCAAGGCTTTCTTGCTATAAACATACTATGTTCTCAAACCTTATAATTAGACACACAGCTAACAAGTATAAACATTACATATTTTCACACAGTCTATAAGTATAAACATTACAGCTTACAACTTCTAAAGTCATGTCAAGCAAGGCCTACAGAAATGCAATAGAAATTGTTCACACAATTTGTATCCTGCAACAGTCCAACACTTACTTAGAAAAAGTTCCAGTACCATTAATCTAGAATGATTTTCATATTCCTATGGTCAGCTTGTATCAATTGTGTTGTATCAGTTACTGAATAAATTATGTTTTTTCCTCTCAAAATTTTATTCTTTAAAGAAATAAACATTAAAAAATTGTCTCAAGCTGATAGATAGGAGTGTAACTCAGGGAAGTTGTTTCTTTTATCTACCAGACAGTTACTACTTAAAATGTTTGCCATATTTAAGTGCTAAAGGACTAGGATTTCTTTAGTTTTTTAAGAGCTTTGAAACATATATTTAGTGAGGTGTACGCTAGTAGTAAATGTAGTGTTTTCAGTTTGAAATTTCAATCTAAAAGGACATTACACTCTGTTTCCATTATAATTGACTGTGTGATTGATTGTTTGGAAAGCAATGTGGTTGTCAGGATAAAACTACAAACAATTTCTTTATTTAACATGTTGACTTTTTCAGTGTGTTGGCTTCCCTCAATCTTCCTGCTGCTATCGAAGATGTGTCTGGTGATACTGTTCCTCAGTCTATTTTGAACAAGTCTAAGTCTGTGATTGAACAGGGAGGAATTCAGACTGTTGATCAGCTGATCAAAGATCTGCCTGAACTGCTGCAAAGGAACAAAGAAATTTTAGATGAAGTAAGCACTTGATCTTGAAAAACATCACCACTGAATGTTTCTCTTTAAATGATAATAGAAAAAAATGCACAATTATCAAAATGCTTGTTAATAGTACTTTAAAAATATGCTGGTTTAGTGTTCAGTCCATACAAAAACTGTGCAGTCACATGTGGATGTTTCCTTACAAGTATTTTGCTTTTAAAATTGTTGGGGGGGAGGGGGAAAGCATTGGGAAAGCATTCTAAAGAAATTTGGGTGATTTTTGTGCCTTTCATACCTGTTTTTTATTTGTTAAATTAAATTTATAAAGGATGTATAAGCATTTTTTTGTTTTCTACACTAGCTGCATATTTTGAAGCTATTTCATGTTTTAAACTGCTTATAATGCATGTAACATTTTACTCTTGTAGTCTTTGAGATTATTAGATGAAGAAGAAACTACAGACAATGACCTGCGAACAAAATTCAAGGAGCGCTGGCAGAGAACGCCATCCAATGAACTCTATAAATCCTTAAGGGCAGGTAAAGTTCATGTTTCATGCTTTGGGTTTTGGGGATCCTCTAAAGGTGTCTACAGTGTAAATTAAAGTAGTTTTCAATGCTCTGGTATTAAGGTTATGCCAAAATATTCTTATTGCAGTCTGTGCCATCATTTGGAGTTGAGAGATGTCATAGCAGTGCATTTGCTGCTTCTTTTTCACCCTTGGCATGTACATACATGCTTAAGTTTCAAAAAGCATATGTAGTGAAGAATGACTGTCCTGAGGATCTGGTTGCAGTTACCTCTTAAATACTTCAGTGTATTTTTCTTTGTATATTAACTTTTTTTTTTTTATTTCCAATCAACATGTTTTTGTCTCTTTAATGTGATGTTTTGTTTTGTTTTTTCCCCCAGCAGGTTAGTCAAACTACTTAGGACCATCACTATAGCATGTTTTATGTGTACTTAATATATGTTGTTTTTTGAAGCTAATAAGGAACTGATACCACTGCCTCAGTTGGGCAAAGTTACAGGGGTTTAAATCTGGGGTGTAGTTCAAACCAGTGTTCATTCCTTTGTGTGCTTCACTGCAGAATTACTATAGGTGCCTTGTTTATACCCTATTTAAAACATAACTTAAAAGCTTATGTTTTATATCTTAGTAAATAACTTTATAAATGTACAGGCTCATAAAAATATATGAAGACTTGCTGAAAAGCACGAAAACTGCTCAGGTGCAAGACTTGGATAAAAACAAGTTTAGAAATGATATAAACACCCTTTTTTGTCCTCCCATCCCCAGAGGGAGCCAATTACCACAGTATTATGAGTAGAGCTATGCAAGCAGATGGGCAGGTTAAAGAGCGCTATCAGTCTCACCGGGATACGATTGCACTTCTGTGTAAGCCAGAGGCAGAACTCAACGCAGCCATTCCTTCTGCCAACCCAGCAAAAACATTACAAGGAAATGAGGTAAAGCATTGAAATTTGTCTCTATTTTAAAAAGAAGTGCTACTCGTCTGACAAAGTAAACTTCCATGAATTGGTGTGGAAGCTGATCCTTAGTTGCTCTTATTTCTGTCACAATTGATACAGGTGGTAACTAACATTTGGAAAAGAAAATGTCTTTATGTTTAAAATCCGCTTGAGTATATTTTGTTATACTTAGTGTGAACAAAGTCAATTGGCATGGACAACAAGACCGGTTGACTATTATAAACGGAGCAATCTTTGAATAGTTTTATGTATGGAGGTGGGGTGTAGTGTTTGGGTTCTTGGGACAGATAAGCAATCGAAGACATGGCTCAGTATTATAAACTACTAGGCAATTTCACCAACTTGCTTTCCAAGAAATTAATGGCTCATCTACAGCAATATTATTATTTTTCTCATAGTGATTTGAAGTCAGTGGGTTTGATTGCCATTTTAGAATATCCTGTTTGAAGGTATCTGATCAGCTTAAAAAAGAATTAAACATTTTGTAGTAATTCAGTGTTATTAGTGAAAGCAAACCTCTAGATGAGAATATAGCTTGAGAAATGCTTGAAGATCTTTGTTTTGTTGTATTTTGTCCTGGTTTGTGATCTTAAACACATTCATAAAGGAATAGTCATGCAGGACAGTGAGGAATGCAAGATGGAAACAAGTAGTAGAGTGTACTTCCGTAATAATTCCTCTAAACCTGCTAACTTCTGACAATTTTTATTGCCTAGGTTGTTAATGTCTTAAGAACTTTGCTGGCCAATCTGGATGAAGTTAAGAAGGAGAGAGAACAACTGGAAAATGATCTGAAATCTGTAAATTTTGACATGACAAGCAAATTCCTTACTGCACTTGCACAGGATGGTGCTATAAATGAGGAGGCTATCTCTGTGACTGAGTTGGACAGAATCTATGGGAGTTACACACAGAAAGTGCAAGAGTCCCTGAAAAAACAGGAAGAACTTCTCAAAAACATTCAGGTACCACACTTTACATGTTTTCCATCCTCTTAAACTAAGAGCAATGATACTTCTACCTCTGTAGTACTTTAGAAATCTCACTTTGCTTTCTCCTCTCTTTTTCTTGTTCTTGTGTCGTGAGCCAGTTGATACTCCTTTACTCCTTGATCACTGACAAATACAGGGGTGTCTGTGTTCACTGAAAAAGAATGAGAATTTTTAGTAGATACTCCCAGAGCTCCACTGTAAATTCTCTTGGACCTTTTCTTGGCCCGGATCTGCAGAGGGTTTTGTCCTTGAAAGAAGCTTAACTGGAGCATTTAGAAGTTTTTGGGTTTGTTTTGGTTTTTCCCTTCATTCATACTTCTTTCTGGTATAATAGGAGACCTGTCCATACTGTCTACTAGAAAATGTTTTGGATCTCTGAAGTATATTTTGGTTTATTCCTAATTGCAGTTTACAATATGCTTGACTTCCAGCATGTGCAAAGCTCATCAAAGTAAAACTAAATAGAATTTCCTGAAGTTTACTTATAAATTCAGTCTTAATTTGTCAGTAAAACCAGAGGCAGGTACCTGAAACATCTAGCAAAAGAGAGTCTTAGTGCTTGGAGAAATTACAATAGCAGCTTGAGTAATGATGGAGACTTTTTACAGTAGGGAAAAGTTCTTTTTAAATGATCATGTGCACCACATTTATCAAGGATTTAATATTTGAATATCTTTTAACACAATATACTTATGACATCTTGATGGATATTACTTTAATTTTTTAATGTCCTGGGGTTCAAGTTTTTCTGCTTCTGGCAGCTGGAGTAGTCTTTTTAAGTTTGCTTGTTTGTTTATTTTCCCAAAAGAAATGAGATGTAGGTAGGTGATCCTTCTGTGAGTTTTCCTCTTCCCTGTCCTTCGAATAGCTTGCCAATGTCAACCAAGTTTGAAGTAATACTTCTTAAAGATACTAGCTTTCAGTATGATTTTATGAATATCAATGTAGGCTAGTACAGGAGAGAGCCTAATTAGTATAGCCTCCAAAAGAGAGTCTGCAGGATGAGCTTCAGAATTATTAAAGGCAGCCCACAACAGAACAGATAATTAACTGGTGTCTACTGCCAGTGAGTTAACATATGTATAGTTCTGGAATATATATTATAATAGCCACTGTGCTTGGCAGATGACAAGTATTGAAGTACGGTGTGTAGATGGAAGGTGAGGAAAAGCAGGTAGAAGCAATGAATAAGAGGAAAAAGAAGATAAAACATGCAGAATCTTACATGGAACTAGCTTGCATTATTTTCACTGCTTATTTTTTTTTTCTTCTTTCAAGAATGCACATCAAGATTTTTCAAAGATGAAACAATCAAACAACGAATCTAATTTAAGAGAAGAAGTTTTGAAGAACTTGGCTATAGCAAATGACAACTTTGTGGAACTTGTAGCCAATTTAAAAGAAGGCACAAAGGTATGGTGATGCTTAAGGGATTGGAAGGATTGTTGTTTTTTTTTTTTTTAATTTACACAATGAGATGTGAATCAAAAATAATAATAATAAAATTTGGAGATCTGCTAGCTGAGAGGTACATTTTTGAGGATTTTACTACTGAAGTGAGTTGCTTGAATTTTGGTTGTTTCAACAGCTGTGAAATACTTCTTTGTTCCTATCTGAAAAGTAAGCTTTTCTGAGCAATAGGAAAAGTTGTTAATTACAGCTGAGTAAAGGATGTTGAAGCACCCAGTTGAGCCATTTTATCCAAGAAATTAATTAATCTGTTCTCTCATGGTATTTAATCACTTTATCAAATTTGGGTATTGATACTGCATACATGAGGGACTTATGGAAGGTGTCTTACTGCTTCTGTATTAAGTGTTTTTTTTCTGGTTTATTGATAGCTCACTAAAGGAAAAAAACCTCAACGTCTGACATATCAATATAAATGAAATGCATGAAACTGAGAGCAGTAAAATTAAAAGAAAAAGAAAAAAATATCCTTTACAAAAATAAATAATTCATCATCAGAAGTGATCTAATTTTTCTCTGGTCTCAATACATTTTTATAGTTGTCTTGAACTATTTTTATATTTACACACATATAAACACACACATAAACCCCACAATAGTATGATGTTACAGGGATGGGCAACAGTTGACTAATTTTGGTTTTGAAAAGCCTTATAGAATGCACTAGAAAACCATTGGAATGGCAGGTTCTTGGCGCTGTCATACAACACTCATAACTGGATCAATATGTAGAAGTACTCTAGCATGGAATCTGAAAGTGTTGATTGAGATTGTTGGATTTTTGTTTTTTTTCTTTACTAGTTTTACAATGAGCTGACAGAAATCCTGCTGAAATTCCAAAACAAGTGCAGTGACATTGTCTTTGCTCGCAAGACTGAAAGAGATGAATTGCTCAAGTAAGATTTCAATGCATTGTTTAAAAGCATTGCAGAAATGGTTAAGTATTTATCAGAAATTAATCTTTGGGGATATGTTTATTATGGTACTTGATGAAATGAGAAGGAAGAACAGGTATGTTAAGAGTCTCAACTCTTCTTTGCTTTAATGCTAACCCTACTCTTCGCTCCTCTGAAAAACAAGAACAACGATAGGAGAAATAAATAGGAAAATCTCCTTTGAAATCTGTTGTGGTTTTCCTGTGTACAGTTCAGCATGAATCTGTTTCATGTTATGATTTCACTCTTGGGGGTTTTTTTTGCATGTATGTTTTAGTCATTTTATTTTATTATTTCCTTTGAGGAAAGATTTCTGCACCCTGTTCCTGCTGTCATTTTAGTTTGAGAAATTAGATAAATGCTTCATCATATGATTGCCTTCCATGTGTCCAGTGTGATGGGGGGAAAACTGTTCTGCACTGATATTCCACTTCTGCTCTGTAGTCTGATCTTGTCTGGTCTGTTTTTTTATAATTGTTTAGATATGTGGGTTGCCTACACTGCTGGGGAGAGCAGCAGATTTTGTCCTTCACATGAGGAAAAGTATTTGTTGTTGTCCCCCATATGCGATCTGGCCTAGTATGGTGTGTTTCAGATGTGATTTTTGGGCTCTCCTCCTAAGAGGAAAGCATAACTGAAAAGGTTTGCCTTTTGCTTAGTGTTCTTTAGCAGAGCACATAGTCTTTCATAAAAAGAGCTAGTTGTTACTGAAATTTTAATTGGTGAAACTGCAGTTGTTCTATGCATGTACTATGTCATGAATGGGATGCTCAGCCCTCAATTTTTACCTTTCCTAACTTGATCTTTTGTAGAACTGTTCTTTTTCATTTGAGCATTGTGCTTGTAAATGAATTCTTAATTACAACCCCTTCTGCCTCTCTTTGGCTTCATATATTCACGTAATTTGGAACCTGTAGGCTACCTAACCAAGACATAGGTCTGAATATCTCACATCTCCATGTTCAGCGTCAAAGTTGTAGGATTAGTGTTGACAACATTCAGCTGAGTCTTTCCATGATATCTTTTACTGCCTCATGTTAACCGTTCAGTTACATGAAACCCAGTCACGGTTAGGGGCAATGATCACATTTGGAATATGTGTAGTGTGCTTCTACAAAATGTGTTTCTTAGTGCATCCAACCCACAGTCTGAGGGAATAAAATGTATGTTTTGCCTCTTCTCCCTGCCCCCTTCCCTCCCAACTACAATAAAAATGTTGATTGTGGGTTGCATCTTAGTGGAAATAAATTTGTTTAGGGAGTTTCTCATTTAGAACTTCAGTGTGGTTTTTTTTTCTCCCCACCATAATGATTGCCCATTGGAGGATCAGCTGTAATAGTGTTTTAAGCTTCATATTTAATGCAGTTGATCACTCCGTGGTCAAAATATACTTCACTCTGAAAGGCACCCATGTTCTGTAAGACATTGGTCTTGTCTTTTAAAATTGCATTACAAATTACTACTTACATCCCTTGTGCCATCTAAGATATTAGGTTTTGGCTTTTTAGTTTCTGTATAATACGGTGTTGAATACTTACTTCACTATCTACAAGAAATAGTTTCAGATATACATACACATATGTAACAGAATATCAGGACAGTATTTCCAGCTTTGTCCTCATCATTCCTTTTTCCTGTCAGGGTAATGATGAGGACAGTTTTCTTGGAGTTTTTATTTCAGTCTTGGATTTTTCTATGAAGTTTCTGCAAAAGTGGCCAGTGTTGTTCTTTGGAGCTCACCTTTGCTGCTATGTAATAGGATCCTGTATTTTGTTGCTAACTAGACTGTATACATGTCAGTCTTCTCTTTATTCTGTTTCAGAGTGCCAGCTATCAAGTTCTAGCTGTTACATACTGCTCACAGATATTTTTATGCAAAATTTTCTGAAATTTTAAATGCTTCTTTAAGTCTCTCTGAAGAATCTGCCCCATCTCAAATATTGAATCTTTGCATTGAGATTTGCATTCCTCTTAGAACTGCTTCCTTGCAGTTTTCATGACAAGCGAAGTGCAAAATTATGCTGTCTAATGGCAGCTTGTTGTACAACATGACACCAAAGCCTCCCAGTATCTTACGAAAGTAAGATATGAAAAGTAACTTACCAAGGCTTATTCCAACACCAGAGGTAACAAAATAGAGAACTTGAAAGCTCATATGCTGAACCATTGAAGTTTTTTCCAGGGTTTTTTTGATAGTTACATTTACTCAGATATAAATGATATTGCAGTTTTTCATGTGCATTTTTTTTTACTGTTCTGTTGTCCTTTTCCATAGACATGAGGTTTCCTTAGCTTCTCTGGAAGGCTTCCAAGTTGCTAAATGTTCTGATGATTCTGTAATTTCTGTTCCCAAAGCTTTTGGCTAATTCCGTGATCTATACCTAGTATTGAATTGCAACATAAAGACATTATTGAAAATAAATGTAACAGTTAATCAGAGGGTTGGCTAGAGGATGGTTTCTGTGGAAGTGATTTAGACTCCAGATTTAGTTTGAACTAGCTCAGTGATCATACTTTAAATATTAGATTTATTCTGTTGCATCTTTTTGGCTTAACTTGCTGAAGCCCATAACAAACAATGCTTAAACTAAGCTGTATGTTTGCTGGTTTGTTTTTAATAGAGATTTGCAGCAAAGCATTGCTAGGGAACCCAGTGCTCCCTCTATTCCCCTGCCTACATATCAGACCACATCAGCAGGAGGAAGTAAGCCAGCGGCATCGACTCCTACTCCAGCACCAAGAACCATGGTGGTAAATATATGCTATGGAATTAGTGGGTTGAATGTAGAAGGTCCATACTTTAGAACTCTAAACTAATCTATAATTTGTGTACATCACTCCTTAACATATTGGTGTAGTTGGAAATGTGTTGAAGTGAAATAGAAGGCAAAATTAAAGACTTTGCAGAGAGGTGTATTATGTGTATTATCGGTGTTAATAATTTATAGATTTGAAATGAAAAGCTTATTGCCTTTTAGATGCTTTGCATTATTATCTGTATAGACCAAATATAGAATGTCTGTTTAAAAGGAAAATAAAAATCAACTAATCATATAACCACAGCTTTTGATTCCAAGACTTATATAAAGAAGCTTCAACTTAATTCACTTTCTCTTGTTAGGGGACTAAACCACAGCCACCAGCACGGCCACCACCACCAGTGATTTCTGAGACAAGCAGTTCCTCTTCTGCATCAGCACCCCCTGGAGCACCTGCAGCTCCTGCTGCTGCTCCTGTTCCTACTCCAGGAGCCAGTGCACCTGCAGCAAGCACTGCACCTTCACAGGCACAGGGACCTCCTTACCCAACTTATCCCGGTTACCCAGGGTAAGCTATGGGAGTACCTAAGCAGTTTTTCATTATCCTGTTATTTAAAAGCACTTTTTTCTTGACATTTTAAAATTAGTGTGTTACATTTTAAAATTAATTATTGTTACAGTTGAAGATATGTTTAATTTTTGAGGCAAGAAGATTTTTTTTTTTTTAATTTTAGTTTTAATCATGTAACTCTTGTAGGAATCATTTGCAGGTACCTTTTGTGGGAGGGTTCATTTTAAGTTTTTACAACTTTTTTTAAAGGAGAAGGAAGGTAGGACTGCAGTTCTTTAACTGTGGTTTCTTGACTATTGCCAGCCCTTGCTTAATCAGTTGGTGGTGTTTATCTCAAAAGTGTTGACGTATCTAATTTTTCAAATCTTAGTATCATGCCTAATTTGATGAAAAATACACAGAAAATTCCAGTTGAGTAGCGTGCTTTCTTCCGATGCTTTTTTCCATCTTCCTGGTGTTTTCCCAAGGAATTGAAGGTAGCTGCGGTCTTTTTCAGTAGCAGGCTCAGCAAATGTTAAAATACACGCAATGATATTAAACAGAAGAGAATCAATTGAGATCAGTTCTAGTTCCGGCAGGTTGCCTTTACTCCACCTTCTACCTGTATTTCTGTTCCATGCACTGTAATTGATTTCATGTTTGCTCCTTGAAAGTTACCACATTTCCTGCTGCACTCAAAGGAAAATGTAAAGAAAACATTTATAGAGATGGCGTGTCTTTTTGTATCTATTAATGAGTTGTTTTTGCAAATTAACATCGTCAATGTTTTGCAACTCAAGTATGCTTTTATTTCCCCCCCCATGCAGGTACTGCCAGATGCCAATGCCAATGGGCTATAATCCATACATGTATGGTCAGTATAATCTGCCATATGCACCCTCGCCTATGTATCAAAACCCTGGACAAGCACCATATCCGCCACCTCAACAACCTGGATACCCTTTTGTTCAACAACCTTATTACCCTCAGCAATAATGTGTCTGCAAAGAAGCTCTGCTTGTTAAAATTTGGGAGAAATTGGCAATAAGCATACTAAAACTTCTAGCTTCACTTAATGTACCATACTGAACTGTATGCAGCTATAACTCCTATCTCTTGTTAACTGCTCCAAAATGTCTAGATCAGTTTTTGATTACACTAAACTCTTTGAAAGATCTACTGCAGTGGTTTAGACTGTAGACTAATGCCAGAATTAGAGCCTAATTCAACAGTCTGAAACTGTACACTACATGTTGGTTAGACCAAAATATTTGTTTGAAAAATCCTGTAAGTAACAAATAGGTTCAGATGAGAAAAATGAGGCAGTGTGTGCACTGGGTGTGATATATTCTACAGAACCATATAGCATTTCCTTCTATACTCTATTGGTTTGTATTTTTTTTTTAGTTTAGTTAAAATATGCTATTTTGTCTAATAATCAAGACCTTGTAAATCATCAGTAAAAAGAAATAAATTACTTGAGAATGGTTTAAACAGTTGGCATTTTCATTACCATAAAAATGTGTTTTGTGTGTCTGTAGATTGTTTCATTTGTCCCTTAACTTTCATAACATAAATAACTTCTCAAGAGTTTAGCCTTACAAGTGAATTTCCACCTCTTTTCCTTGATTCTGTATTTTTGTGACAGAATCTATAATTAACCATTTAAGTGTTGGTAGATGAAGTCTTGCAGGTGGAGTTTTCCTATAACTGTGGAGTGTATTTAACTAAAATACATTCATTGCCATTTTTAAAGAACAATTAGTCATCTCCAGGATACTACTTAAAATAAGGGAGGTCAGGGTTCTTTTACAGGACCAGTGAATGGTTGTTCTAACTTGTGTTTTCCAAAGAAATGTTGATGAGAAATGTGTTATGGTTCAAAATAGAGCAACTATTGATTGTTGGAGCTTTGCAGATTCTGTTTTTAAATGATTGCTTTTTTTCCCTTGAAAAAATTGATGTATTCCCTCAGGGAGCTTGTTATCAGTGGAGAAACTTTTTTTTGTGGGGAAAAAGAAAATCTTGTAAATTAAAGCACATTGAATGTTTACTTTTGGATCCATCTTCTCAAGGGATTAGTAGCCTTGCACTACATTTTACATAAGATAGTGAAGAATCTAAGTTTGGGGTTAATGGCTTCTACCAAATATTTGCTAACCATTTATCAGTCTTTATTTTTAAAACAGGCTTGTCTTGTGAGGGACTCTCCATTCATTTAGCCCCTGATGTGAGTTGATTCTGTGGGACAATTAATTTTCTGAGTGCTTCATACAAGATGTTCTGGCCTTACAGAATAACTACCATAGTACCTATGTTAAAAGTTATTCCTTTGTTTTTCTATTTAAGTGCCTGATTAAGATATCGAGGTATATTTTAATGTAGGTGTTTAGAGGTGCCAGTTATTGTAGCATCTGGGTGGAAACCTCGCTGGATCATTAATATTCTTCCTCATAAAGAAAGCAGCATTCATATCCATATGAGCTCCTTTCTTTCTGTCTCAAGTTCCTCTTGCTGTGTGATCACTCCGGTTACTGTGTGAAGACTCCTTGTCTTTAATACTCCCTAACACCCATAGAAAATGTGAATTGAAAGGTAGAAATAAGCATTCCTTATAGAACATGAGTATCTAATTCTAAACAAATTTATTAAGCCTGTAGAAGCTCAGTGATGTGGGGAACATGATGAAGTAAGAGACTGCAGCACTGTAGATAAAACTGTGCACAAGGACAGGTGCTTTGCATTTCCTTATAAACACTGTTGAATGGGGTGGCACAGGAACCTCTCCATTTTTTTCCCTGATAAGAATGCATAAGAGGCAAGCGAGGACAATGAGAAAAAGCTAGGAAGATAACTGTTTGGAAATAACAATCAGAACCTGATTTTATTCTAACTGAAAAAACAGTAGTTTTCCACTGATTTCACTGTGTCAATGTGAGCAAGTGCAAGTCTAATGCAACCTTTTAAATTCTAAATTTTTAGTATGCTATGGCCTGTAGGTTTTTCAGTTCACACATTAGATGCATTTGAGCAATTGTGTAAGTAAGTTTTGTCTCTAGTGCCTCAGTTGATAAAACTTATTTTCATGCTGTATAAAAACGTAACTTGGTTCAGCATAAAGATTCTTAGAACTGAAATTTCCTTTTTAAAATTTTGTAGATCTGGAATCTCTGTCAAGACATTTTTTCCAGTTGTGTTTTTGCTTGCTTTAGTCTGCTATTATTTGAATATGTGTAGAAACCTATGCATTATGTTCAGCTTTCTGTTTTTCTCCTTTTTTTTTTTTTCCTAAAGAGAACCGAAAAATCCAGAGACATGTTATGTATCTGCTTTTAAGCATGCAGCTGTCATGACTTTGGTTGAAATGTTATCTTGTTCTTCTATAGTTTATTAAAAAAATCAGTTAGAAAACCTGATTTCATGGCGTTTCTCTTGAGTCCTTTGGCTTCAGACAAGTGTTATTTTGAAAAGGAGGGAAATAAGTTATGGGGCCCCAAGAATGTTTGTGCTGTGGTGAAGGCGTATCAACTACAGCGTGGAACGGTCACCTGTGTGTGTGCAGGTGCTTTATGGTGCAGCACCTGCTCTGCAATAACAGCCAGGTTCAGATCCTGGTAGTTGTGTTTCTTTCCAAAGATGATGGAGTATATTTCTCTTCTGATTAAATGAGGAGGAAAAGGTAAGGTGGTGCCTTCAGAAACTTGGATTCAAAGTTTGTTTTTTATGAACTTATGTTAAGGTGGTTTTTGTGAGACTCACAGCAGCATGTGTATTAAAGCATGGGTAGCAAGATAATTAAGGAATTGTAAGGGCAGCTAACTTAAACAGCAGATAAGTGGTCCCCGTGGGCACTCCAAGAAGTCAATCTTTTTTTTTTCTTTTTAAATTTTTTTTAAAGAAAAAGACTGTATTATGCCATGATTATTGCAGTTGCTGTGTGGAGAGAGAAGTTTACAATCACATCCTTTTGGAGACTTTGAAGTCAAGCATTTATTTTGTCTTGCATAAAAGCTTTCAATGCAATTAATGAGAAAAGCAGGTCTTAGGAAGCAAACTGATTGCAGATCATGAGTGAAATACCAAACTATTGCAGGGCTAGTAGGTCTTTCCTCTGCTTTTTCTTCTTTTTTAGTGTGATTTCAGTACATGTGAAAAAGCAACTTCTTTGCTGACTACTAATTTGACTTTGCCAGCTAATGATGGTTCTTTTACTATCATCCCAAATGGGATGAAGGATTATTTTAAGTGCTTTTTAGGGCTGACCTGTGGGATCTAGGTTCAATTACACTGAATGTAGTCCTTTGCTATTTCAAAGTACTTTGAAGTGGTATATGAACTCGACATTCTGCAACAACCTCACCTGTTGTCAGCTGAAAATCAAATTCTTTGGAAAGCAAATTTTTTCTCTGCATTAGCTGAGTGATGCACTTGTTTGCTTCTAAAATGTGTTCAGTTCTGAAGTGACATGCATCTCAGAAGCTGTTTTCTGGCATGTATTTATCCTAACAGAACATTAAAATAGACTAAGCTGACCAATTGTGGGTTTGAGTTTTGGTTGAATGAAGCTGCCTGAATTTTCAAGAGTTCATTATGTTTACAAGAAACTGTTTTTAAAGTTTCAGCACTTGAAAAGATGAGCTATTATAGCACAACACCACCCAAATTGCTTTTTTTGTATTGTTTATGGGGAGGATTTTGGATTGTTTTTGTTGCATTTGACTGCTGTTACATGCTAACTTTTTAGGTTTACTATGACTTTTGAAAGGTATATTTGAAATAGTGTTTATTTTTTTAAAAAAGTGACCTGTTTGTCATGATAGTACTGCTAGACTAAAAAAATGTAATAATGTTTCAAAAACATTATAGTTGGGTTGAGATTTTTTTGGTTGGGTCTCAAATTTGGAACTATAGTAACTTTTACTGGCAAGCATACAGTTAGTGTTAATCTGAAATGATGACTTTAGTCTTGCATCTAATTCCCATAATTGAGTATAATAGTCCCCCATACCCTCAATTGTATCTCAGTTGTTGTATTGTGCTTTTTTCCCTTTTTTTTTTTTTTTGAGTACTGTTTCTACATCCTTGTGAGAAGCTGGCCACCGATTTTATTAACCAAGTTGTAAAGAAAAACTGCTTACTCTCAAGCATGAAAAGATGACTGACATTGCAAAGTCAGTGCCAAGGCTTCACCGCAAATTACTGCTATCGGTCTCTTCAGCCCTTTCACCTATAATCCCTTCAGCAGTTCTGCACAGCGACACCTGTCTGCATTTCCACTTCTAAGGTAGAGCGTTCCTGAATTCGGGAGTGCTGTTCTTGGTGCTTGTAAGTTGATGGAGTGTTCACTGTGTGAAGGCAGCCTGTTCCAAGCAGTGCTTTTTCCAGCCAAGTGTGGTGTGTAGTTGGGCAGGCAGGGCAGTGGAACAACTGTTCCCAGCAGGCAGCTCCCTGCAGCTCCCCTGCTTGGAGGCTGAGGTGGTGAGCATGCACATGGTGTGGGCCTGCAACCCAGCTGGCCTTGGCCCGTGCTTGTGGGCACGCGTTGTCCATGTTCGCAGCTGACAGCATCCAGGTGTCAAAAACGCTCTAGAGACTTGGCCCTGGCATCAACCTTTATCCTAGAGTGACTTGCCCTCTGACGATGAGGAACCTTTGACATTCAGGAACATCTGTCCTTTGATCTCAAGTAGCCCTTGACCTTAAGGATCCTCTGCCTTGTGACCTCAATTAACATTTGACTTTGACAAACCTGTGGTCTCAACCTTTGACTGGAAGTAACATTTGACCTCAACTAACCTCTGTCCACTGACCTTGGCTAACATTTGGCATAGATTAACCTTGATCCTGTGACCTCAAGAAACCTTTGATCTTGAGTAACCTTTGTCCTCAAGTGACTTTTGAACTAGCATAACCTCTGTGTTCTGACCTCATGTAACCCATGACCTCAGCTAACCTTTGTTCTCAAGCAACATCTGTCCTGTGATCCCAAGTAACCTCTGGCCTCAAGTAACCGCTGTTCTGTGATAAAGGCCAGAGTAGTCTTGTTGTGGAAATCTGCCTTGTCAAGTAGCTCTTGTCCTCCCACCTGAAGCATCTTTGATTTCAGGTAAACTTTGTCCCATGACACAGCCTGGCCTGGGCTCACTCTGCAAATATGTCTTTGCTGGGGACAAGCGGCACTGTGTGATCTGGGCAGAGAGCGACGGGCTGTTATATGAGCAATATGGGGGCAAACGGCTTCCTCTGCCATGGCTGAGCTCCAGCTTCTCCCACCCTACCTCAGGCGCATTGCCAGCAGTGGGAATCCCTCCAGCTTCAACATCGGCAGTGGGTTCCTCTGTGGACCTACAATCCTGGGGCCAAAGCAGAGGATGGGAGGGCTCTTGCTTGTGGCACGTGTGTCGAGGTTTTGCTAACACCAACTTTCACTGGAATGGAGTGGTTGCCTGAAGTAGATGACTGCCCTGTATTTTGGGATGTACAACATTTACAGATTATTTTTATTTAACTAAGGTTTGCCATCGGTCTGCCTGCTTTTCATTGTGTGTTAGTGAGGGAGTACATAGCATGAGAGGTGGGAGGCTGAGGTGTAAATGCCAGCTACCTTACACCTGGAGAGTTAACTGCAGTGCTGTCTGCCTGAAGATGTGCCTACATAGTTCTTGTTTCTTTGCTCTGTATTTCCTGCCAGAGACTTTTAAGTCCCTCCATTGCCACACCTGGTGGCACCTCTTATTTTTTGCTAGCTTAAACTTTTCTGAGTCCAATATACATATATGCACATATATACTCACATGCATAATATCTGAGTTGTAAGACACGGCCAGGCTGTGCTGTTCTCAGAAGACGAGCAGCACCAGGCCGTGCAGCAGTATCACAGAGTTGTGTGCTGAGCCTGCAGCAGAGGGCAGACTGAAACCGTGCAACCAACAGATCTCTTTGGTGTGAATGTATGTGAAAAGAGATTTGAAGTTCACGTTGCTGGAAGGACAGGCAAATCGCTTTTTAATTAAGCGTCGTCAATTTTATGTACGTGTTGATGGTTAATGACCGGGAGCCTGAACTGTGAAATCAGCCAAGAACAGGGAGAATTACATCAGCTGCCTACATCCACCGTCCTGACCAGCTGCAAACCGAACTCGGATTGCTGTGCTGTGAAGGTGAAGATCTAGGTAAGACTTTGTGGTCATCCTAAACTGTTTTATTGGTTTGCAGGAATTATGCAGCTTTTGGGAATTTTCTACCTTTAGTTTGCATACCTGGACAGTCTCTTTCTGAATATATCCAGTGTGATTTGAGCTCACCCCCACATCTGACATAAGATGGCTCCTTACCTGGAGCTGTGCAGAATTATCTGATTAGGTTTAAACAGCTGCTGCAATGAGGTGACAGTGGAGCAAAGTGGATGGTGGGTGTTATCATGACCCATTCTGAGAGTGGGAGTAGGAAAAAGGATCACGTGTTGCTGGCAGGAGGAAATCATGTCAGCATTAACAGCTCTGGCACTGTGGTGCGGCTACAACACTAACAGCAGATGTTGCACCAAGAGGATGAAAAACAGAGAGGGGAGATGTCAAAGTGGTCAGTGAGGAGAAAGAGCCCGGAGAAAATGGAAGGAAAACTGAGGGACAGCTAATGGTTTAGGAAACAGGAGGCAAATCAAATGAGTTTAGGAAACAGAGGAAGCATGCAAGAAAGGCCCTAGGACTTTAACAGCATGAAATTATAAATCTTAACATTTTAGGTGGTGCAAGGAAAACCGAATTCAAGTTGAAAGGCTTAAGAATTAACTGAAACAGAAGAAAAATCAATGGTGGTAAAGGGAAGGGGAAAAGGAGCTTTAGCTGTACAGGCAGGGAGAGACAGTTCAGAAAAGGAATTTAAAGGTGAAGGAAACTAATTTTTTTTTCCAGTCGGTCTGAAGATCTGAACAGAATGGGTGAAAGCTGGGGCTTGATGATGGGCAGAGAAGCTCTTTAGAAGGGAAGAGGGAAGACACAGCAGATCACGTGAATTTGACAATGTTGGTACAAGGTGCCTGTAATGGGGAGTTATGTCTTAGAAATGAGTAGGATCACCCATGGAGTGACCAATCTGAGTAGAGGAATCGAGGTAGGTGCTTATGTGCCAGTCTCCAGTATTGGAGGCAACAAGGGGTGATGTGAACCTGCAGCCTATAAAGGAAAGGAGAGACAGCAGGACAAGGTACAAGAGACTAAGTCCTGGTGGTAGATAGGAGTATCTCAAAGCAAATGGATTTCCTTATTTAAGTAAGAAGGCTGACTTTGTCCTCTAATCAGCCTCTTGCTGCCACTAGTTACATTTTGTTAGTGAAGGAGCATTTCATATTCTATTAGTAAATTTTTCATTAGCCAGCAGTTTCTAGCAAGTATTAATTTCCATAAGCAGGAAAGGAGTACATGATCTATCACAGATACAGATGTAAATCCAGAGGAAAAAAACCCCTGCCCGGTGCCTTGCTGTTTTCCAGTGTTGTCATATGGCCACATTGAAATTATTTTTCTTGTTGATTTAAAGTAAACAAAACTTTGCAGGGCGCTTCCAATCCCCAAATGTAGAGAAGGAATACCTAACCAAGCTTGCCTGGCACTTCCTTAGCACTAGATGGCATTATATGGAAAGACATAACATAAACCCTGGTCATCCACCATGCACTGCACTGCTGTTAAATCTCTGAGCTCACCAGTATCATCGGCTTTGTGTGGAAAATTTTGAACTGCATTGTTAAGAGTCAAGATGAAATGATGCAAGCTGATGGAAGAAAAAGTTTTGCTGTGCTACAGAAAGACATTGTTCTGAAAATATTAGAGAAATTGGAATTCTACCTGTAAGTCTCTAGAAGACGGTTTTCTGGATTTAGAGATTTCTGCCCCCCAGCTTTGGCTATGTTAAGCATATGACATTTCACTACAGGATTGTCGGTGGGGCTTAACAATGGAGCCCCTGCACCCTCACTGCAATTTTCTGTGAAATAACACCTTGTGCCCATTATTTTTAATTAAGGGGCAGAAGGAGAGAAAGTTGTGTGAAATACTGATAGCAATGACCTACATCATCAATTCATAACCTTGCTAGTAGAAGATATGTCTCCTAATCTCTGAAGAAGAAGCAATGGCTTATACAGGAGTTTTTTTCCTCCTCCCATCTGAGCAAGGGCCACAATTTTGGATAGCTGTTTATGCTGTTGGGTAGCAAAAGAAAAGTGTCTCAAAGGTGACCATGCTATTGGAGATGTACTAGTTTCTGCTACGATGTAGAGCTGACAGTAGGACCCTGAATATTATATGCACTGTAATAGGCTGGTTATGGCAGGATGAATTTACCTGGGCTAATAATTTACTTCCTGTGGTTTCATGGTGGCTGTGTTTTGTGTGGCCTTTCATCCACTGTGGAAAGGAGCATGAAGAGGTGAGCTGGAAACTCAAGGTATCGTGAGTTGAAACTTCATGTGCCTTGGTGTGCCTCCCTTGAGCTGTGCTCACTGCGTTTTGGGGTGGTGTGAGGTGATCAGCTCCCTGCATAGCTACAATAATATCCATATCACACAGCACAAAAAATGTGCAGGATGTGGAGCACACTCAGTAGATTTTTACCTGTTACTGAATGTTACCTGCACATAGGTTATTGAAACAATGTGTATAGCAGGAATTACATGCCCCTGTTGCGAAGAGGATAATCCTGAAATACTGCTTAACAAGTCATTTTAAAAATGACCATAGGTGTAAATAGAGTTTTCTTCTTCTAGGATGCTGATTAATACAGGTCACAGTGATTTTATACAGCTAGCTTTAAGCATGGATGATTTCTTAAAGTGTATTTAAGACATATTTGTCACAAATATCTTACATGGTAAACGAGTCCCTAAAGCTTTTGAATAAATGCAAATGCTCCAGCTTGCAGGTTTCTCCTTCAACCAGATCCTTCTACCTCCATGTGTGCTCTGAGCGATACCTGTTGTGGCAGCTTTGCTTTGCATACTGTGAATTATGTGCACAAGGAAGACCAAAAACAAACAGAAATTTGCAATCAGAATGACCTTGACTTCTGGTTGAGAGCCACAGAGTGAGGACAAGAGCAAAATCAGGCTCTGTGGGAAAGCATCTGGTGTGTGTCTCTGCTGACAGCATCTACCGCAGCGAGCAGAGAAATGGCTGGCAGTTCTTGCGGAGAGCAGATTAGAGATTAGAAAGTGTAGTAAAAGAAGACAAAGGTATGGGTTATACGCTTGCATGCTCTTGCAGCCTACTAGGGTGCGGTCTTGTGTCAACTTAGTTCTTGTAATTAGATTGCCAACTGTGACAGAGGGGCATAAAAACTATGAATATAAAGGTATTCTAAAGGATATCCTATCTTCCTGAAATGAGGAAAATGGATGCTCAGTTTTTCTCCTTAATTTACCTTGATGATCTGACCTGTCCCTGCTCCTTGCGGCAGCAGGATAGCTTATTTTGAAGGAATGAAAAGATGAACCAAACTTGGTTGCCTGCTTCATTTTCTTTGGGTACAGGTGGCAGGGCAAGGCACCCCAAGGGACAGACAAACAGACGAGACAGATATTAGTTATTCTGTTGGCCTCCCAAACCTTCAGCCAGGATGTTCTTGCATTTTGACAGTTTCTAAACAGCACCCTTGACTTCCAAACCCAAGAACAGATTTCCCATGGGTCTGTCCTTGTGTATGATGGTGTTGGACGTCCAAGCAAGTATGGGCTTTTCTACTGAAGTGTATTCTGGGGATGCAGCAGTTACAGGCATGGCCTTGTTCTCCTCTTGAGCAGGTTCTCTACTATCTAATGAGATTTCTTTGGCTGGAGAACTTAGAAGGTTGCTTCTCCCTTAGTTGGATCCTTTCACAAAACTCCTTCCATCTAACTGTCCTTGGAACCTCAGTTTTACTAGCAGGTTTGTTCAAAGTTGCTGGAGGCCAGAGAAAGAATACACATATGTACTTACGCATGTGTACATCTACTCACTCCGTTGCAGGACAGCATCATTGCACAAGTGCTGTTTCCATGGAAACAAGGATAAAAATAATGAATAATGGAAATTAGAGACTCGTCTAACAAGTGCTTTCTATCCTGGACAAGGTTATTCTCCTCTACGTTCTGTTTGCATATATCTCCATGGGTTTCTGAAAGACCAAATTTTTTTTTATTTTGTTGGTACTCTCTTTCTCTTACATGCAAAGAAGTACCCTCAGCAGTAGCCCCTGTTGTTATTCCTTCTGAAGAAAAATGCTGCATTGCATCAGTATGTGCTGCTGAAGCACCTCGATGAGATCAGAAATTCATGTTAAGGATTCTGTCCCTGTGTTGGTTGCTCTGCGACCACATCCTGCAAAAAGCAGCCTCTGGAGCACTGCAGTAGTTAGCCAAAGCAGGCTGTGCATTCTTGGTTCTTGGTCTTTGAATCAGGGAGAAGAACCTGCTTCATGCCACCACTGGGAGTCTGAAAAAGGCACATTAGACACCGATTTATCCTTGTCCTGCAGCTCTCCGAAATGGGCGCTCAGGATAGCTGGGCTCTGAGACAGTGATCTAATGTGCACCAATAACTGCCTGTGCCCTGTGCCCTGCCTCAAGCAAGCTGCCACAGCGAAACAAAGCCTTTAGAAGCCTACAAAAGTGCTCTTGCGACTTGCATATAAACAGGACTCTGCACTTTAGAAAAATTTTACATTTTATTTCATAAACATAGGCATCTGCTGCTAATTAAAGTAGCAGCATATAATTATACCCTTTCTTATTAGTAGAGATAGAGTCTGACAGTTGCTTAGATACAAAATAAGCAACTACAGATTGTCTTCTGCTCTTTAACAAGCACAGTGAGCTGGAACAATAGAATTGTAAACTTCTTCTGTATTATCTTCGGTAAATGTGCCTGGGAAAAATATGTTTAATCTCACTGGTAGCTCGTAATTTCAGCTGTAAGGTTCTTCAGCTATCTCTCTGCTTTCCTCCATTAAGTACCAACCAAAAACTTTCTATGGAGAAGGCAGGATACCTCACTCTGGAAAACATTAGACAGAAGGAGCAACAGTGCAGTTAACACCCACCATTTTGCTGAGATCCCATTTTCTAGCTTTTTATATCCAATGAAAGTAAGTTTCCTCTTAATGATTAAAAAAATCCAGAAGCTAGTGCAGTTATGCTGTGGTTTAACCTCAGCTGACAACTAAGCACCACACAGCCACTCACTCCCCCCACAGCAGGATGGGGGAGAGAATCTGAAGGGCAAAAGTGAGAAAATTTGAGGGTTGAGATAAAGACAGTTCAATGGGTAAAGCAAAAGCTGCACATGCAAGAAGAGCGAAGAATTCATTCACCACTTTCCATGGATGGGGCAGGTCTTCAGCCATCCCTGGGAGAGCAGGGCTCCATCACATATAGCAGTGGGAAGACAAACACCATCACCCCAAATGTCCCCACTTCCTCTTTCTTCCCCCAGCTTTATATACCGGAATGCTGCCGTAGGTTATGAAATATCCCTTTGGTCAGCTGGGTCAGCTGTCCTAGCTCTGTTCCCTTCCAAATACCTGTGCACCACTGGCCTGCTTGCTGGAGGGGTAGTATGAGAAGCAGAAAAGGGCCTTGATTCTCTGTAAGCCCTGCTCATCAGTTACTAAAATATTGCTGAATTATCAACACTGAATTATCCACTGTTTGGATTTGTGTTTTTCAACACAAATCCAAAACATAGCCCCATGCTAGCCATTGTGAAGAAAACTAACTCTACCTCATCCAAAACCAGCACTGTAGACACCAGCAGATAAATAGGAACATAAAATGTGCACACACTGTAGCTACTGTCTTTTAAAGGTAGATGTTACAAAATGTGGTTGCCTTAATTTTATAGGTTAAGCTCACAACCAAAGCAATCTGGATGGGATGTGACAAGATGGATTTACAGCTTTCCTAACCAAGTCCCTGTTGCTTCTTATCAGAAAACCCATGATGCTATATTGAGAAATTACTTTTCTTGCCCCACAGAATGTCATCTGTATCCTAAGAGGCACATTTGAGTGTGACCTTTTCTTTTCTCGCATTCTGCTAATAACCCCCAACTTTCTTTGCTCACAAATCCAAAACTCTGTTGATACACCCATAGTCTCACTGCTCTTGTTATTAAACTGTAGGGAATGTAATCAGAGCAGTTAATGCCACAATAATCCTCCTGATCCATGCGGTTATCTTGAAGATATCAGAAACGGTGATGCCTGTAAGAGAGATGATGTATTTTGGTTAGTTCTGCACCTGCAAACCTTTGAAGGAATACACTGAGCTAACCTTACAGATGCTAAAGCATTTGAAGCCGCAATGAGATTTCAAATGCCTTTGTATTGACTATCAAAAATATTCAATATTTCTTGATGGAAGGGGCTAGCTTATTCCTGAAAAAAGAAAAATTTGACAAAGTCTTTCATTCCTCTGCAGCTCTGTTGTAAGAGTCTCACAAGGATGCTGTAGGGCTTGGGCTGCAGGGGGTGCCGGGTGAACAGCAGCCTTGCTCCTCTAAGAGCCAAACCTTCTGGGGCCAGTTTGAAGAATTGGGGGTCGGAAAAAAATCTCAAGTTTTTTCTTCACTTAGGTATAGCAGCTTTGCCAGAATTTAGGGCACCATTCTGTGGCAACCTGAAGGCAAAGGTAATGTGCAGATAAGCAGCTGAATCTTGCTCCTTACCAGAGCAGGTTTGGGCAGTTCTTGGTTCTGCTGCCGAATTACCATTTGGATCACTTGCACAGCAGCTTTCTTGCACAAGGAGTTGATGGGATTTTTCCAGCCGCGTGCATAAGTTCTGGTAACTGTGACTCTTTACCACCTGGGGTCACATGTGGAATGACTCTCCTCTATAAGAATCTTTATTTTGGATTTTCCTCCTTCTTCCCGAATGCGTTGGGAAGAGTTGGTACCTGTGCTAACAAGTACTAAATATTTAAGCCAGCAGTGTGTCAGGCATGAGTTTGGGTTCAATATGAAGGTGGTCATGTGGTTTGTTGGTTATAGATCACAAGGAACACATCTACCAGCAAACCCTCCTGGGGCACACAAGTCTGGGAAACATGTTGCTGGTGGAGAGTGAGTGATGGTTTGCTTGCCACTGCCTGTGCAGCCTGCTGGGGCTGACAGGTTGGCAAAGGTTAGACAGGTGAAGTTAGACTGTGCAGCTGGAAATTACTTTCTTATGCTTGTTACTGTCCCAGATTCAAAAAAGGGGAGGGGGAAGAGGGAAAAAAGGTGGGGAGGGGAAAGAGAAAAAAAAAGAAGAAAGAAAAATAGAGGAAAAAAGAGGAAAAAAAAGGAATAAATACAAAAAGAAAAAAAAATTTCAGAGCCTAATGCAATCATTAGATGAAAACGTGGTGTAAGTACTCTGTGATGGCTGAGTGTTGGTGGGATTGGAGCACCACTTTCTCTCTCCAGATGGCCTTTTAGTGTTGGTGCATTGTTGCAGTTTTTTCTCCTCTGAAGCATCACTGGTTTTAGATTCTGCCTTATTGTTTTGGCAAACGTGCCTTTCAGTAGCTGGCACAAATAGCTGAGCAGTCTAGTTGGTGCTTTCAAGTTGGGCAGATCAATAGCACAGGCACTCCTGAAATGCAGATGAAAATGCTTTGAGGTTCAAAGTTTTTGAGCACTAGGGTGCCAGTAGGTAAAAGCCAAGGCACCTTTTACTCTTGCTGTGTCAGCCCCTGGAGCCTGAATCCTCATCTCCTTCCAGTCTGTGTGTAAGCTCTATGGTTTGCTCTGCGCTGTGTGTCTTCTTACAGCCCACTGTGAACCAACATAGAGAGGACACTCAGATCAAAAGACACCGGTACAGAGAGATGTGGGCAAAACATTACAAGAAGGTAAAGTGCTGCAGTGAAGAACTCTTAAAATATTTTCCCTTTTCTGTTTTTGCTACTGGGCTATTTCCCTTTCCTTCCCAGTGTGATATGAATTTTATCATCCCAGTAACATTAATTTGCCAGATCTATCTTTTTTGAAAGACCCCTGAGAAGAAGGCTGCACTGCGAGTTCTTGTGCTCTTTCCCTCCCCATCAGATTTTTCAAGTATTTTGATGTGGGTTCAGAAGCTTCTTTATTCTGCTGTTTTTCTTTTCTCAGCATGAACTTCAAGGTCCCAAGAGGTAAATTCAGAGTTCAAAGGTAAGCAAAATGCAGTGTCATTGGATATGCTTCAGGCTCTTCCACATGAAACAAAGAAACATAACAATCCCTTCACCTCTTCCAAACACACGTATCGTCCTACTTCCTGTCGGACAAAGTCATGCAAAAGTCAGTAAAATCCTCAGTATATCCGAGTTGACTGCTCATCCTTTTGATCTCTGGGCAGTTGACAGTTGCGCGAGATGCTTTTTAGCAACTTTCCAGTGAAGTTGCTTGTAAATTCTGCCCCCTTCAGAGCACCACAGACCCTTTTCAGGAAACCAAATTTCAAAACAAGGTAATCTAAGAACTTGCCTACTACAGTCTTGCTTGACATTTTGGCTTCAGGCAAGACATGCAACTGTGTTGGTGTGCTGTGCCAAAAAAGTATTTGTCTTTTTTTCTTGGTACGAAACATCTTCTAAACCAAGCTCAAGTTACCTAGTGGCACTACAGATGAGTTGTGGGAGTTTGCTTTGTGCTTGGATGCAGGCACAGGGTCTATTGACAAAACATGCAGGGCTCATGTGTGATAAGAAAACCAACCTCCAATGAGCCTTCATAGACCTCCTGTTATACCTCCTTTTCTGTACTTTACAATTCCCTCACCTTTTTCTATAATATTACAATATTGTTTTCAATACAGTTTTGTTTTTTTTTAAACAAGAGATCCCCTTCAGCTGATGTGCCTCTTTCCAGACAACACCTCATAAATCTGGCATAACAGACCTCTGAGAGGCTGTGGATGACCTGTCCAGTGGTTCAGCGTCTGTTTGCCAATTACCTTGCTTGGGGTTTTGCTACTTCAGCAGCACAAGAGCAAAAATTAGATCTTATCTTTCTGAGAAAGGGCTTCACAACACAAGAGGAGGCAGTTCCCAGTCATCTGTAGCTGTCAAGTTGCAGGAGAAGGCTCTCTCCACATGAGCACTGCTTCCATGGACCAGTTGGGGTGAAAATGTTTCTCTCAAGGCCCAGGTCTGTGGGCTTTAGGTGCAGGCAAGTGTCTGTGTATGGATAAGGAGGTAGGAGCTGGGTGAGTAAAACTGTAGTGGGGAGGGCTATGGGGTTATGACCAAAATAGGATGAGAGGGCAAGGAGCATCCTTTTTGTTCTATCTAAGGGGCACATGTGAACGGGTGTAGGACTGGTACCACTTTGTCCCATGATCACTGTGGAGGGACTACTGCAGGGAGGCCTAAGCAGGTTCCATCCGAGAGAGCTCCCAGACCAGATATCTCTTACTATATGCAAGTTGCAAATTACTACAGATCAGGAAGTGAGTTCCGAATGCAATATACATTGCGATCTGAGAAAGAAGGTATCTGAGAGATGGAAAGATGATCCTTGAGCTGGAGTGGGTGTAAAACACCAAAGTGCCAAACTGGCTACATATATCCCCTCATGGGCTGAAGCAGATTTAATTTGTGGTCTCACAAATACACAGACCTCATCAAAGCTGTAAATGCAATCAGCCTCTGTAAACTGAAGAGCAAAAAAGGAGGAAAACTGGGGACCCACAACCCATGAAGCTTCAACGTGTCACCTTGATAAGCTGCAGGTATCACAGTTTGAGGGAAAGCCTAAAGCAGGATCCTCTTTGGCTGCTCTCTTCAGGCTGGCCAGTGCTTACCTGTTGCAGTTAAGGGATGTCTGAAAGGTACAACTAATTGGAGTACCTTCCTGTATCTTGATGCATCTTATACATCTAACATCTAAAGTATCTTTGCTAAAAAGTGTTCTGGAGAAACTTTAAATAATTCCCTGGCAGAAAATTAGATTTCAAGTACAGCTCAAGTTTGTCTTTATTATGCATGCTTTTCTTTCATGACTTTACTTCCAAGATGTTGCTCAAGAGCTTGCCGCATTGCTTTTCTCCAAGGTCTTTTGGCTGTTCAGCATTAACTTCAGTGAATCTGACAAATCTGGAATGCTTTTGCATCAGCGGACTATAAAACAACCAGATAAATGCTGTTACACTGAGAACTGTTTTGGTGTCTGCAGTCCAGGTAAAATGGGGGAACATCCATATTACCACAATGGGGTCATGTTGTTCCCTTTATTAAAAACAAAGCCTTTTTTCAGAGTATAGGTTTCAACAATTTGTTAGTCACCATGTTTTCAAAAAAGAACCTCCAATTTTCCTGTTTATTAGTGCTCTTCCTGTGCTGTAAACAGTGATGCTCAATAAAGTATCCTGACACCACTATAATGAGCTGTACCTAATACCTTAATGAAAACATCTGTAGGCAGGCTACAGGGAAGGTGAGAAGCAATAAAGACTATTTTTCTGGCTGTTATCAGTGTGTTCAAAATCCTGTAGTTTGTATAGTTCAGCTAGATGGTTACTGTTCACACCTGTTGGCTTTCTTTTTCTAAATCAGCTCTGGGTATCCAGCATTGGGTATCCAGTCCCAGGTAATGAACTCAGCTTTCTGTCCTGCTGCTTGGGGCTGTATTGGTGGTATTGAGAAAATCCAGCAACGAGGAAGGACTGTGGTGACACTCTGTGGTTTCTCTGCAAGCACATCCCACATGCCATGTTGCTCTGTTCTCTAACCTCCTTGAGTAAATATTTTGATTTCCACATCATACACTTCTGACTTAGACCACATTTATGACCTTTCAGCTTTACTTCCAACAGTTAGAATATTTTTCTCACATTGTCTGTGAAATCCCTCAAAGTCACTACCATGCACGAGAGCATTGTTCAGTACGCAATACCTCATTCATAAATTTTCACAGGCATTCTCCTAGACCCAGCCAACAAGGACATTTGTTAACTGGAAAGGTATTTCAACCTATGTGATACAGTATCTGTGGGGTTGACTGAACCTGCAGTAAACTGACAAGAGATGATTTCTTTCAACTGTGAAGCCTTGAAGCGTGAAGTTCACAGCATTGCTCATCCTTTCAGAACACTGTCATAATTTGATGGATTAATCAGGGTTACTTAGCAGGGATGCGTACCTGGCAAGACAATTCTCCAGCTTTTGTGCCTCTTGTGTACAAAACTCAAGGCCAATCAGCAGCTGCATCCGGTTCAAACAGTACTGTTAAACTTCAGTACCAAGACCTATGTGAGTTTTATGTTTCACATGTGAGTTTTTGAACCGTTGAAGATACTGCTGTACTTTGTCTTAGCTTAGATGCATGCACATTTGTAACCTGCATTGTTTCATCTGATGACATTCACAGAGCCTTTTGCCCCAGCAGTGTTAAGGAGATGTGTATTTTCCCTCTCCGGTGTATATTTGTTACTAACAGTCCAGTGCATGTCAGCATGATTGTTTAAAAGATGTTGTGCTTCAAGCCATCTGGTGCAAGTTCTGGTGTCAGCTTTGAAATCAAACCTTCTGCCTTTCCACAGTAAGTCTTCAAGCTTCTTAAAGCCTGCCCTGGGAGGTGGTCAGCTCTCAGACACAAGATCATGGTGTAATTGGGTGTGCCAGTGTCCTGAGGCTCAAATGTTCTTTGTCCTGAGAAAAGGTTGTGAAGTGCCTTTTGCTAGCGCAGCTGGGGGCCTCGTTTGGATTGGCTGTGAGATGGCAAAGACAGGATCCTTACTCCTACCTGCGTGCAACATGTTCAGCTTGGACTTTGTGGCTTTTAATTCCTCCTGCACCCCTTTGTGCTGCAGCCTGACATTCAGGTTTTTTCTTCTCCCATCTGATAGGGAACTCAGAAGTAAGTTAGCTTGCTGCTCTCCATCCTGCCTGCCCTGGTCTGGCACCTGCTTAGGCAGCTAGTATTAGTGCTTTGATTTTAGTTTTCAGCCTTTGATCTGCTTTCCTTGACTATTAATCTTCTTGTCTCATTCATCACTGAGAATGCTTTTCCCTCAAGAGGAGATGCTCTTCTTCTGCCCTGCTTTCCCTCCTTTTAGAGCTACACCATGATCCTGGTGTCTGAACTTAGCTGTGCCATGTATTTTCCTCTAATGCATTGCATACAGCAATACAATGCATCTGCATACGGCAGAAAGCAGCTTCTCAAATGACGTCTCATCTGCAAATGGACTCACTTTTAAAATGTTTTAAAAAGGTTTTTAAAGGTCTTTTTCATTATGGCTGTGCCAAACTTGTGTCAGGACCAACAGGAGGAATGTGTTGTGCAGAATGGGAGTGTTGTATTTAGGATTGGATTCAGCTCCTCGTGAAGCAAACGGCAGTTCTGCCTCAGATCAAATGCTCAGACTAGAAAACGCTGATCTCTCTCTTCTGTGACTCACCTGGGGCTGCAAGTTCAGCCTAATAGTGTCTTATTTCTGGTAACAGAGATCTTCAGAAGCTCTGCAGTGTTGAAAGGCTTGGATCACCTTTTTCCCCCAAAGAACTCCAGCCGATCAGGGGTGAGCAACACAGGCTGATTATGGCTTCCAGACTAGACCTCATGACTATTTTGTTACACCCAAAAGCAGAGGCTTAATCTTTTTCCAAGGCATCTCCCTATAAACTGCATTCTGTTAATTGAAAACCCTTTTTAATTAACATTTTCAGAGTACCCTTCTTGAATAGCCACTAATTAATGTTGGCTCTATTTTGGCATAGAACACAGTACAAAATCTCTTTTTGAATGTTTTTTGTTTAAACCATTGCAATGTGAAGAGTTTTACAGCTTCCGAGTGTTTTTGGTTTTGGCTGTTTAGGTAGCTTAACTATATATATTTTTCATGCTTTTTTTTTTCCTTTTTCTTTTTTCCCTGCAGTTCTGCTGCAGTCTGTCCTAGAAATATCCTGAACTGTAGATTTTTCTTCTGTGCTAATTCTGTAAATGCCATAAAGTTTTCCTGCATCCACATGAAGACCTTTTTAAACTTTTCTTACCTAGAAAACAAAATTTTTCTGCCTGCTGCAGAGGAATTCATCCTGCTCTTGGCTGCAATACAACCACATCTTATTTTACTAAATATTCTGCTTCTAAATGAGAGGCAGTTTTAAAAGTAAAATTTTAATAAATTGAATATTTCCTCCCTTTTTCATAACAAAATAAAACTCCTTTGATCCCTAAACACATACAGCTTGTTTCAGCTCCTAAGCCTTAACAGCATGGTGCAGTGAAACCTTATTTTTCTAAGTTACAGAAGGTCTTCTCCACTTGCACCCTGCTGGATGTCCACCCACTCTCTCTCCACTTTGCTTGTGCCATGCCGTGATGCTGCACGTGGGAAGCCCCAAGCTTCCAGCAGCTGACCTTGCTCCAAAGCTGGGGACAGCTTTTGAACAGCAAGAAGTGGGCTCTGATAGCATGACACCCAGGCTGATTCGCCCCAGGGCTTGTGATATGACCTGATGTGATCCTCCAGGCTTTGGAGGGTGCCAACCTGCCACCTCCCACTGACAGGGAGCATCTGGAGTCAGACCCAGTTTGGGAGCAAGGACAGGCAACTGCTGAGTGCTCCCGGAGGACCCCAAACATGGTGCTTTTCCTATCTAACATTTCCCTTGCAGACACCTGTTTTTCAAGCCCACCTGCCTGGGGTGATGTACCTTCTGAGTAAAGGTGGGTCTGGCTGCTACTAAGAGGATGGATTGTACTGCTTTGCACTCCTCTGACTTAGGGTCATGCCGACAGTCCCTCCTGAACCTTGCTAGATCCTCACTTGCTCCGAGATCTCCAGATAAGAATAGACACAGGCATGTTCTTTCATTCCTAGTTGTCAAAAAGATTGCGAGAACATTTTTTCTACAGATGGATGTGAACTTGTCCTAACCATCCAAGCCTTTTTCATCTTCATATTAAATTACTTCAGCATATTTCTACATAGGGCTATGCCAAGTACAGCATACAGCAAAGTTAATAATGGAAGAGCATAGAAGTTAAAAGTAAATCTGGAGTTTCAAAATTCATTCATGTTAATAATGCAAACTACTACTTTTTAAAATTCCTTGCTATGTTTTTACAGTGCTACTTCAAAAATCTCTCCATAAAGAAGGCTAAAAATCAAACACAACTCATAACTTTTTAAGTCACTTATGTTTTAATGGAGAATCTCCTTTGGTTCAGTGATTCTCCTGAAGACCTTAGGAGCATGGGAAGAAATTGAGGAAAGGCCATGTATTTCCTTTTGTCTTTCTGTTGCTTGTGCCAGCAGTATAACACATTGCAACGCTCAATAAGGGTTCTCTGCTGATGGCTCCTGAGTGTGCTGGCAGCTCCAAATGCTGTCCTAGTATGAAGTTTGAAAGAGAAGAACCAAACTGGTTCTTCTCACCCTCTGCTCTGAGTTTTGAGGTTTGTGTGGGAATATTTTCTAAGGCCTGAAAGGCTGGATGTTTTCTCTCTTTCATTCTAAAAAGTGGTTAAATTTCCCACAGAATTATCTAATATAAAAAGCCTGAAGAGACAGAAGTCTTTAAATATTTGGGAACAGTCAAGCCCTAGCATGATGTTGCATGCTGAGATGGGCAGGTAGTACTATAGTCACACTCAGATTTCTCTTCATGAGTTTTCATACTGCTAGCACTGCTCAAAAGCTGTTCTTTGTTTTGGACTCATAGAGCCTTTGCTCATAGAGCAATTTGGCAGATTAACATTGACTTAGAGCAGTTTAACTGTTCTTAGGTGCAGTATGTTCACTGAGCTGGAAATACTTTGCTGGCAAAGTGTATATGGAAGACAGGAAAGCATTCTTAATATCTCTAAGTTACATTTTATTAAAAACAAGTAGAAAAGGCTTGGCAAACAGAATTTGATGCTTCTAAATATCAGAATAGATAGAAGTACCAGGCCAGTTCTGAGGACTTGGATTTTATTTGATTCTTGAAGAATGCAGGTTGGAGAGATGCAACTGCAAACAACCAAATAAGGTGGTTCCCAGTCAACATCCACAGCAAATGCAGAAACTTTTGCAGCCACCTCTGTAAGGGCAGGCCCATGGCCTGTCCACTCCTGTGGACAGATCAAGAAGGTGGCCGTTTTCCTCATGCCCACTCTAAAAAGAAATGAACTCTGTTTTGTTTGGGATCTTTCTCATTGGAGACCACAGGCAGCAAACGAGAAGCAGCAAGTGGAAACAATGCCTCCCCCCAAGACACGCCAGCCTCTCAGCAACTGGATTCAAATGGGATCCCTGAAAAGGAAGTGGGAATAAGTCCTTTCTCCAACCTACAGAACGACAGTGCCTCTAAGGCTGCCTGCTTATGAATGGTCTACAAGCCACCAGTCTCCTTTGAGCTTGCTTTGTAACTCAAGGAATTCCTAACTTTCTGTCTTACTTTTTCCTGATGACGAAATTATCTTGGCCCCAGAGCTGGGTGATCTCAGGGTGCTGGCTGTGGTAGCAGTGCAGGATTTCTCCCCAGCTTGCTGCCTGTTTTTCACAATGTTAACAGTGTGAGCTGAAGAATTTAAACGGAAACAGGCTAGTTTCTTCATTTGTGGGCAATGGTGACTGGGAGCCTTTTCCAGGCTTGTATTTGCCATCTGCTTCCCCAGTGGGAAGCCAGAAGGAGCAAAAGTAATCTATTTCCAACTGTTAAGCTGTATTTATTTTCCACTGCCTGCCTCTCTGCTTGCAGTACTGCTAATGTTCCCAAAGCACCTGAAGTTATTTATTTTCTACCTCTGCCTGTGGCAGTGGTATTGCACCCTAGAAGGTTTTGCTCGAGGCCTTCTGGGCTTGCTCTAGGCATGTGAGAAAATAAATAGACTTAGGAACAGTATGTGTTAAGTCCATAGTGGTTGTCTAGACTGCCAAGATTTGTGTATGTTTTCACTTGTAATAAGTGTACATAGATATATTACTAAGTATCTGGTAAACAAACATACTCTAGATGTTGCAAACTTGCTGTTGGTATGGTCCTCTCAGGAGCCATTTGAACAGCGTCAGCTTCCCTTTATAAACACTGTAACATTTCTTTAAAAACTTAAATTACTTTTGATGGTCTCCATTTAATTAGGAAAATCTTTGCTATGTTTGTCTTGTTTTATGAGCTTTCCTGGGTCATCGGAAATCCTCTGTGAGTTAGGAGGATGTTCTGTTGCTGCCAGGGCTGTTCAGGTTTGCTCTGAACTGACCTGTGCATGCACAGTCTGAAGTTCAGGGTTTTGGGAGAGAATAGCTGAGGAAAGGGGCTAGTTGACAGGGTTTTTTTTCAAGAATTATGAGGTTTGGTGTGATAAAATGGCTACAGTCTTCAAAAGTAACAAGACTTATATTCTTCTCTGTGATTATAAATGGCTGAGAGTCAAAACTGGACCATTTATTTTCAGGAATGGCTACTTAGGAAGTGCCTGGTTCATGCTTTGAATAACTTGTATTTTCCCATCCTTCTGATGATCTTTTGCAGATGTGTCTACACTTACTTCACATTTCAGTCAGCTGTGTTCTCTCACCCCAGGTGGCATCACTAATGTGACCTCTAGATCTTCACTGACAGATTTTTTGGCTGCTGGTTAAGTCATTAAAAAACAAACAAACAAACAAAAAAAAAAAAAAAAAGAAAAAGAAGAAAAACTACTGGCTTCAAGGTGGGGCAGGTGAGCAGGGCTACTGTCCCCAGTGTGCAGTCGGTCTGGCTTCTAACCCTGAGCCTGCAACCAGGGAAGATCTGAAAAAGGAACAAGAGAGGGTGAACTAAACCTGTTTTTCTCTTATTTCACTTGGGTGCTTTCACCCTTTTCACTCTATCTTGTTAGCAAAGGCACCTGCTGCTTGTCTGACAACTAGCTAAGGCTCAAGCTGCAAAAAAGCTCACAAGACATTTAAAACTTCCACAATCTGAGCTCCCGTGTAACTTCCCTACTTACCACAGCAGAGACAAATCCTCTTACCCAAGCGCCAAATAAGCCCAGCAGCAAAGCTGGAAATGAGAAGACGAGCTCTGTGTGACCGCTTGGTCTCCGTGGGAGCTCCTGGGACTGCACTTGGTCCTCCCCTGCTTTAGCGGTGTTGCCTGGAACTTTAGGGGACCTTCAGGGTCATCTTGAGCACTCTGGAAAGACATCCAGTCTGCTTAGTCATCCGTGGGGACAAAAGCGATTAGACCAATTGATACAGTTTGAAGTTACAGATGAAAAAGAGAAATTCTCATCAAATAATTTAACTTTTCCTATCATGCTGCTGTCCCCAGGCTTGCTCTCCCGACAACCCTTTGATGGCCTCTGCTCACAGAGGTCATAGGAGAACGTCTCTGTCTATTGAGTAGGGGGTGTAGGAGGAGGAAAACCTAAAAGGAAATTGGTCTTTTATTTTTCTGAAATTGAAAGACATTAAGTTTTCTAGAACATTGTGTCAATTTGGTTTTGCTGTGGAGCAAGACCAGTGCTATATATAAATGAAGATGTTAGGGTAAAAAAAATAATGCAAACCAATGTCTTGTTCCAGTGTAAGCTGGAATGACTGTGCAAGAAATACAAAGCATCTGATCTGTGTTCAACAGAAGATACAAGAAGCCATAAAAAATAAAACTTCTTTCCCCTTTTTCCGAAGTTACCAAAAAAGCTACAAAATTAAAACCAACAGGTGATTCTTACGAATTTTCCTTACTGGGGGTTTATAAATAACTTAGGTCTTTTTGTTTTGAACTATGTTTGACATTCACGATGTTTGACATTCACAATTCAGCCCTGTGCAGAAGGTAGTAAAATGGAAGAAAGTAAGATGACTAGCTAAAAACCGCCTTTTTAAAATGTTTTGTAGGCTTCTGATCAGGATCTGTACTGAAGCATAATTGACATTATGGCTTTTAACCCACCTCTCTTAAAATTTAAAATTGAAACATAAAAAAAAGGATTTCTCCAGTGTGCTCCCCCAGGTCACAGTCCAAATACTGCTGTTTATTAGAAGTGTAGGCTTTTAAAACAGGCACCTTGTCAGGAGGCGAGGGAAGGTGCTCCATGAACTTTGCAGTTCCTCTGGTGACCTGAGCCAGCTGCTTCCCAGGTCAGGCTGAGGCTGGTGCAGGTATGACTCATAATGTTTGTCTCCAGGAAGAAACAGATTTCTCAAACAAGAAGAGTGGCATTGAGACTTTTCAAAGCTCTGAGTTGCTCACCTTGAGTGAGGTAACTAACTGCAAAACAACAAGGCATCTGGTAGGAAAACTCAGTAAGGCAGTACTTCAGGATTTGCCAGGAGTGGGCATTTATCCGTTTGTTTAGTTGGCACCCATCAGGATAGCAACTAATTGAAGCCAAAGGGACCAATCATGGTGTAAGATACCGGGCAATGTGAGTAATGATAATACTATTTGGCCTTTAATTAGTCATTTAGAGTTCATTTAAGAACTAGAGAGCCTGGGTGGGATTCACTGCTCCTGCATACCGGTTCCTTGTGGATTAATTTGTGGCTCCCACAAAAGGTATGAAGGGGCTAGTGACTGCAGAGCTGCTGATGTCTGCAGGTGCTTGAGCCGCTGTTCTACCCTTTCCATTTGTCACTTGAGAAATTTGGATTTTTCTCCTCTTTTTTCACAAAATATCTCTGGTCTCTCAGGTGTCTCAAATCTTGCAGATTTCTCTAGGTGCCCACTAAATTACAGCAGCTTTGCTGCAGGATAACAAGCCTGGCTATCTCCCAACTGGTTTCTTTGCTGGTTGTCCAGCTGTTAACCTGACCAGGAAAGTGCTATGGATGTGCTATGGATGTCATAACACAGTGTTTGTTTTTCTTTCTCATTCCTTATGTTGCTGTAAGTATATTTGGTTAGGGTTGAACACTTGAAGTCTGTGAGAATTAAATTTCTTGATTGTTGTCCATTAACATCTCTGCAGGGAAACTGGTTCTAAAAACAATCACAGAATTCACAGAATCACAGAATATTCTGAGTTGGAAGGGATACACAGGGATCATGGAGTTGAACTCTGAAGTCAAAAGGGATGGATTTTTTTTTTTTTTTAACTGCTGGGTTTCTTTTAGGAATATATCTTCCTGGAAACCATTTTGGTTTTGGTTCTCCTGTAATTTCCTATATACTTTGATAGGTAGAATGACTACTCTGGTCATTGCTGCTGAAAAATATTGGATGGGCAGATAGGATAAGTGATGTGTTTTGGTGTACCCTTAGCCTGTGTCCCTTGAGGTCTGAGTTTTTTCCTGGAATGCTGTGGCTATTGTGATTTGATGTTTACTGCTGCCATGGCATTGCCTCTGCTCATTAAATATGACATTGCTGTGAATTTAGAGAGGTGATTTAGTGTTAATCAGCTTTTCTGTGAATCTCACACATGCCCCGCTGCTGTGTAAAAGCTCCCCATGAACTTTTACTGGTCTTCTCTTGGCTTTGTCTCCTTGTTTCTGTTTGTGCTTGGCTTGAGCAACTACATGTCTTGCAGTGAGTAACATACCATTTGCTGAATGCTGCCAAGAAAAAGGTCTCTTATTCTTCATAGTGGCTTTTTTCTTTTCTTTTTTTTTTATAAGCTGGCTTCTGTAGTATCAGTCTTTGTCTGCTTGGGGAAATGAATCCTTCACTGAAAAATGTTTTTCACCAATACATCTTGCTATACCAGTATTGAAAGCTAATCTCATGACAGAGGTGCACATATTTTAGCAGTGCTCCCTTTAGAAAATGTGAGTAAGGCTGAGGAATCCATTTTGGTACTTTAGGTTTTCTGTGTTGCTACTAATGAATCATCAGCGGGATGAGGTCTTGATTGAGTTTTAAGTGGGCACAGCTTCAAAGGAGAGCTGCTGTTACACTGACAGTGAAATCTAGAGCTGAGTATACTGTGAAAGGCAGCGAACTCTTACTGTGTAGGGGAGTGGTACTGTGATTTGGGCATCTCGGGTCAATGCTGAGCTTAAGCACAACAGCAGCAGTCAATTTGAATGTGATTGCTACAAGATCTGCTTGTTCTAATCAAAGATTTCCCCTAACAGAGCCTACAGTGTGGATAACCAGGCCTAAGGTTGGGAGGGAAGTCGCTGAGGGAAGATGGGCAGAGAAAAAGGATGTGCATTTTTGCCATATCTGAAACAGAAGCATCTAGATTTAGATTGTATCTAGAGCCCTACCCTGTAAAAATAGCAGTCACAACAGCACAGGATTAGATCCTTGACCAGCTCCAATTTCTGAAACTTCATGGTTTGACTTCCCTCAATTCCCAACTCCTGCAGTTTAAAACCGTTGAAGAGTTTCATAAGGATGTGTAGCTAGTGTTATCCTTATTAAAAGGGATAGAGAAATGAACCACAAGCAGTCATATACTTTATCAGTTAGCAGATTAGAGCTGTAAAAAGAATTATGCCTACCTGTCCTCAGCAGCTTGCTGGTTGCTGTATTTATTGAGCCTATTCCTCTTGGCTGAAACATACATCTGAATATACAAGTTTTCATGCTGCTGCTTAACATGGGCAAAGCAGAGAATTTAAAAATCAACCTTTTTGAGGTGTGAATATTTTCAGTCCTTCACTCTTTTACTTTTCTGCCTTTTCACACTGTTTTTTAAGCAGTGGAAGCTTTTAATTTCTCTGTGTTTGACTGTCACCCTCGAGGACATGACTCATCAGTGAAGGGATGGACACCAAGTTTCTGTTCTGTGGTTTCTTTGTAGGGACACATCTGTCCTGAGGCTGTTCTGCTTTTTAAGTAGCAGGGGATTTTAGTGAGTAGAAGAAAAGTGTTTTGACTAGGAATGATAAAGGTTATCTAGTAAAGGCTTCTAAGAAAAATGCTCCCCTAAATTCCTTGCATTGTATGTTTAATAGGATTTTGTGCCGGTGATGGTCCAAAGTCAGAGTTTGGTCTGTGGAGGCAGCACGAAAAGATGAGTGCATCCTAGAGGGCCTTCTTTCCCAGATGGTTCTGAGCTTGGAAGGGTCACTTCTCTGCTTTTGAGCACAATTCTGGAAAGATTGAGATAGATCTTATTGACACTACTGAAAAAACAGTGGTATGTACCTGGGCTCTGACGCAGAGTGCCACAGAGAGCTCCCAGCAGCAGTATTCTCTGTGCAGCCATTTATTCTTTCCTTTGTCCCTTAGGCTGTTCCCATTATAATTGTGTCAGGAGGCCCCAGGGAATTTTGCAACTTCAGTGATCTTGTGCTGACTAAATAAACAGTATATATCTGCTAGCTGACATGCTCTGGGGCACAAGTTGTTGTGATTTACTCCAGGTGCTCAACACCACTTGGAACCGAGTCACGAAATTTTGCTTCTGGTCAGGTACAAATCCCTTCAGAGTGCTCAGTCTTGCCTGGGAAAAGGCCATAGCTATGTTGAACTAGCTAGAAATACTGACGTATTTACTTTTTAAAATTCTTTTGTGGACATCCCTAACTTTATAGTCTCTGTTCAACCCCAAGGAAAGCACCAAGACATTTTTTCAAATAAATAAGTTCAACTAATTGCCGAGGAGTACTCTGTCACATAAGGAATAGTTATCCTGGTCCTAGAGGATCTACAAGTGGAATGATTGGTGCAGTTTGAAGTGAATGGAGAACAGGAGTATCAGACTGGAGAACATTCATGAGGTGGCTGCATGATGCAGTAACTTTTCCTGGTTTTCAGACCTGGGAAGGAGCTAACCAATAATGAATCTAGAAGCACCTTGCTCATGGAACATTGAGATCAGTATTACTGATGTCATTTATATAGTAAAGCTGTAGTATTGAGTCTTAGTCATAAGTGGTTTTTTTGAGTGATGGTATGTGGAGCAGTGAAGTATTTTGAAATATCCCTCACCTTCAGACCACTCTGCTGACTGGTATGTTCAGGAAACACTTGGTAGGAGTCCTGTGGAAGGAAAAGCTGCTCAAAGCCACTTTTGATTTTGGAAAATGTGGGAAGTTGTTTTCCTCTTTAAACAGATCAGCCCCGGAAACGCTTATTCTCTGAGGGTCTGCTGGTTTAAGGCATCCTGGGAAAGCATTTTATGTTGTGAGTTCGTTCAACAAATGGATATAATGTTTCTCAAACTCTCTCACTACCACTGAGGGGACTTCTGGTATTTTGCTTTTTCTATTAAAAGTGACTATAGTTGTGTAAGAATCTAACTTTGTAAGCCTGTGAACTTGAAGCAAATCAATGCATTTTATCCAGTTTCCCATGACTTTAATCTCAATAGGTTTTGATAATATAAGAACGGGGAAAGGGCAATTTGTTGTGGTAGATAGTTTAATCTTTCCTGCTGGTAAGATACATTGGCCGATCTAAAGACCTGAGAAATACAAATTGCCTTTTTTAATACTGATAAACAGTAAAGGGGAGGGGAACTCAAGGAAATATGACATCTTAACTGATATTGCATCTTAATTGTAGTTCTCTGCTGAGATCAACAAGTCTGGTTCATCCCTGAACTTTGTTGTTTACTAAGTCTCTCCAACCCACAATAATTGTTTCCTTAACCCTTAGTAGAGTGGTGATATAATCTGTGGTACAGCAGTAATTGTATAACAGCTTGAAGATGGGACTTTTTTGTCCATACTTAGAGAAGGAGGTTAGATAATTCTCCTAGTCCCCCACAAGAGAGCAAGCTGTGTTTCTTATTACTTCAGAATCTTTGACTGAATAGAAAAGGAATAATCGGGGAACAGATTGAAAATGTGCAACTTGACTTAATCACAGAACTGTAGTACTGGCATTGACACTTGAAGAGTTTGTCACATTCTGCCCTCGGAAGAGACAGGTCCCTGTCAAGAACTTCTTACTGCATCTTGCCTTACTATCAGGCAGGGCTCGCTTATATCATATTTTCAAGCTGATCTGACATGAGAGAAATTAAAAATCCTACAACCTGCCAGTTGATGACCAAGTTGCCACAGCTTGGGAATACAGGGATGAATATTATTTGAGAAGATCTAACATGGGAACATAGAATGAAATTGAGTCTAGACTGAATATCAGGTCGATATTTTCGAGCAGTGAGGTCTGACAGACTGCAGGATACCTCTGGGAAAACAGTAGCAGAAATTCTGTTATATATGGTCTCTGTGTGAGTGTTCAAGAAAGAAAACCCATCACACAGTCCCATAAAGGGCAGTACTATACCGTTGGGAATGAACAGGCATTATCTTGGCAACAAGGATGAGCATTCCCAGGCTAAGCTGGCTGTGATGAGAGCTGCTTGCCACAGGAACAGTTTGCTTCCCTGGGCTGCACATTGTTCTTCTGGGCCGCAAATTGTTAAAATATCAATTATATATCTATAATATATATAATATATAAAATCAATCATGAATATACATATATAACAATTAAAATGTTAGTTAATTGACTACAGTTTAAGGTAGGGTCTAGGCCTATTTCATGAAGATGGATACTGTCTCTAATTTATCCAAGAGGAGGCTGAAGTTCATGGGAAGCCCAGGAGCAATTTGGTAGCCTGTTCTTCTCCCAAATCTTACTCTGACCTTCAAGTATGTTGACCTTGATCCACCTGTGGCACTGCTGGTGGCACCTCAGCTCAGCCTAGTTTCATTGTGTTGCACCAAACTATGTTCCCCTTATAGTGAATCAAGCCCACCAAGCCAGAGTGGTGGTCTGCCCTGACAGAGGGGATCTACTGCGTTTGCCTTTAAGCCTTGTTTTAGATGGTTTATTTTTCCTACTATGTCAAGAACCCAACCCCCGAAGCGCTTCAAAGAGCAGGCTCAGTTACCTACCCCGGAGAAGTGGGGAATATCAGAGGCATATGATCATGCTCAGTGTAGCCATCTCTGACTGGCACATGATAGCCACCAAGAAACAGCACAGGAACTCAGCATTTTGAACAGCTAGGAATGGGTAGAGCTTTACTGTTATGCCTTAGGGAAAACAATCCCATTCTGAGGAATGGGACTGCTAACACTAAGGTATTGCATGAAAGGGGTGGTGTTAGCATCTGAACTGCTTTCTGGAACACCTGCATGGGTCACTAGTAGCTCTCTAATTAGCTTGCTGCTGTGAGATGGGAAAGGACGACTGGACTCTGGTTTTAAACATATACCTTCTGCAATTGTTATGTGAGCCTGGGAGGGCAGGCATGGAGGACATTCTTTCAAAGAGCAAAAATGGCCTCGTTTAGCATTACTCAATATGCTTGAGAGGTGGAATAAACTTAAATATCCCCATCGATTTTGTGAGGAGAAATCCCATTTGCATGTTGCACCATTATTAGCAGAGACAATGGGACAAACATTGGTATACTGTTAATTATAGGCATATTAATGATATATATTTCTGCAGTCAAACAGCATTGCCAGTCTATTTCCTATCTTAATTTTGTGCTGTGCTGTTTGAAATGTTAATGAAGCCAGAATTCTCAAAGGTCATCCTCTGAATGCATTTGCTTTTTTTCCCTGTTTTGTTTCAGAATAGTTTAGATGAGGTTTTGTACCTAATGTTGCTAACAATGTTAACTTTCCTGTTTAATTAATGAAGGTGTGGGAACATCTTTACCCTGGTCAGTGAGTTAAATGAGAAAAACTCTGTATTCACCTTTAAAACATCCCTTTGCATTTTCCTTCCATGATGTGTGTCCTATCTCTCTTCTTTTCCCCAACAACCCCTACTACTTTCTTTTCATGGGTTGTGTGAAATAATGTTTGAAAAAAAGAAAAAAGAAATTAAAAAACCCCGCAAACCAAAAACCAACAGGAAAGTGCAAATTTAGCAGAACTGAGCATTGTATTTTCCAAGGAGCCATTTATCATCCCTGGAAAGTTTTATTCTTCACAAATAATAGAGAAAAGGACTGGTAATTGCTGCTTTCAGCTAATTGACAGAATCGTGTCATGAAAGAGGGAAAATTTCTGAATTACCTTTGCTGATGACACTTGAAGGTTGTATTAAACTTCCAATTGCTACTAAATCAAGAGACTGTCCCTTGTCTGTGCTCATCATTAATCCAGTAGGTGAGTTTCATTTGTATTTAATGCTATTAGATGACAGGGAAAGGATAAGTGTAAAGGATGTTTCCATCAACCCAGTTTGTATGATAAAGCTCTACAGATTTGTAATATTCACCTTAATATCGTAAAGTAGTGCCTGATTCAGCTTCTACTTTGAAATCTTTCTACTGGTTTCACTGGAAAGTAGATAAAGGCTCTTAAGTGTTCACTGGTGGAACCATACTCTTCCTTCTCTGAAACAAAATGTCAGCTAGGTAGAATACAAGGGGGATTCTACATCCTCTCCCCGCCAGGCAGAAGGTAATGACTCGAGGGACAGAAGCGAATGGATACGAATCTCTACCTGGGGTGGTGGGAGAAGCTCCTTCTTGTCTACCTTGCCTTCTCAGTTGCCCTTGTACAACAGATACCAGGCTCTGCAATTAGAAGGACAGGGTCATGAAGAGGTGGATGATGCTGGTGAAGAGTCTGGAGCACAAGTCTGATGAGGAGTGGCTGAGGGAACTGGGTTTGTTTGGCCTGGAGAAAAGGAGACTCATAGGGGACCTTATTGCTCTCTACAACTACCTGAAAGGAGATTGTAGCAAAGGGGGGGGTCAATCTCTTCTCCCATTGAACAAGCAATAGGACAAGAGGAAATGGCCTCAAGTTGCACCAGAGGTGGTTTAGGTCAGATATTAGGAAAAATGTCTTCATGGAAAGGCATTGGAACAATCTGTCCAGAGAAGCGGTTGAGTCACCATCCCTGGAGGTATTTAAAAGACATGGAGATGTGGTACTTAAGGACATGATTGGTGGAGTACTTGGCAGTGCTGGATTAGCAGTCAGACTTGCTGATCTTAAATTTCTTTTCCAACCTGCAAAATTGTGTGATTCTATACTAGAACTGTTGGTGGGATCAGGTCAGCCTATTCCCCTACTTCATGACCATGTCTGTGAAGAAGAAATGTTGTCATGGGTGACTCCTTTCGGAAGGGAACAGAGGGCCCAGTCTGTCAACCAGCCACACCTTTAAGGGAAGTTTGCTGCCTCCTTGGGGCTCTAGTTAAAGACATTTCCAGAAAACTTCCTAGCCTGGTAAATCCCTCAGATTATTATCTGTTACTGCTTTTTTGTGTGTATACCAATGAAGTTGTGCTGAGAAGTCCAAGAGAGATCAAAAGAGATTTCAGGGCCTTGAGGAGATTGGTAAAGTGATCAGAAGCATGGCTGGTATTCTCTTTTATCCCTCCCAGTAGTAGGGAATGACAACAAATGGACCTAGCTTACCCATAGCTGCCTCTTAACCTCATGTTCTGACAGAATTTGGAGGTTTTTGGTCATAGAAAACATCAGACCTGCTGGGGCCTGATGGGATTTACATTTCTCAGTAGTGGAAAGTTAGTGGGACTGATTGAAAAAGCTTTAAACTAGGTTCCAAAGGGAAAAGGGCTAGAATCAGGTGAGATTGCGTGATAATGAGGTGGCATGACAATGTTTGAGGGATGGTGTGCTAATGAGGGCTTTCACTCTGTTCCATGATGTACTGAGTACACTGGAGCACATTTGAAATGTTTGTTCACTAATGCACATAGCATGAGGAACAAATAGGAGAGGGCAGAAGCTTTATGTCAGTCCCAGAGATACAGATAGTTGGTATCAGTGACACGTGGTGGGAAGAGTCCTGTGACTGTAGTGCTGTGGTGGACATTTACAGGATCTTTGGGAAAGATGGGCAGGTGAGACAGAGGGATAGCATTGTATATAAAAGAGGGGTTGGACTGCACAGTGATTGCTGTTGGGGACAACATGGTTAAGAACATCTGGATAAGGGTTAGAGGAAAAGCTAATAAAATGGATGCTGCTGTGGGAGTCTATAGATTACTCAGCCAGCATGGTGACACCACTGTATTATTCTATAAGGCATTAAGGGAAATCTGTAGATCAGTTGCTCTTATTCTTACGGGAGACTTCAGTTTCTCATATTTTAACTGGAATTATGATACAGCAAATGTAAGTCCAGGAAATTCCCAGAGCATGTTGAGGATAAGTTTTTGATATGAGTTCTAAGGGAGCAGACTAGAAGAGGTAGCCTCCTAAACCTGTCATTTGTCAACAGAAATGGCCTCATGGGTGAGATGATAATTGGTGTCTGTCTTGGCCACAGTCATTATGAAATGCTTGATTTTAAAATGTTTGATATAAGAAAAATTGTCAGCAGATCTTCCACCTTGGCCTTTGGAAGAGCAGACTTCAAGGCTGCTTGAAAAACTAATTAGTAAGGTTCCCTGAGAATCTGCTTTCAAGGGTAATGGGGTCCATAAATGCTGATTGCTTTTTAAGAACCATCTTCAGGAGTGCAGAAGCAGGCAATTACAATGTTTCAAACGTCAAGCAAGCAGGGCAGAAGCCTGGCTTGGTTTAACAGGGATGTCCTTTTGGAGTTTTGGCAGAAAATGAAAGTGTATGTACCTTTGGAAGCAAGTTCAGGCTACACAGGAGGACTGCAGAGATGCTGTTTGCTATTGTAGGGAGAAAATTTGTATGGTCAAAGGTCAATTGGAGTTGAAGCTTGCCAGTACTGTCGTGGTTAACAAAAAATAGCTATTTAAAAATGTGTTAACAATGAAAGAGCCACTAAAGTAAACATTGGTCTGTCACTTAATGAAGTTGATCACCTCAAAAATATGGATGAAGATAAAGCAGGGACATTTAATATCTTCTTTGCCTTGGTCTTTAACACTGATGGATCCTGGCACCGCTAAAGTTGGAGGCCTGAAACTGGGGGAGTGATAAGCTCCCAGCTGACTTTGAACTGGTATAGGATTTGCTGCTGCATCTGAATGCTCAGAAATATATGGGACACAATGGAATTCATTCCAGGGTACTGAAAGAGTCGGTCAATGTTACTGTGAGAGCTCTCTGTTATTTAGCAACAATCTTGGGAGTCTGGAGAGGTCCTAGTCAACTGGAAACTAGAAAATGTTGTTCCAATTCTCAAGAAGGGCAAGAAAGAAGACCCTGATAGTTATTGGCCTGTCAACCTCACTTTGGGGCTTGGTAAATTTATGGAGAAGTTTATTCTGGGAGTTACTGAAAATGCCACTTGAAAGACAATGCAGTCATCGGTCAAACTCGACATGTGTTCATTAAGGGAAAGTTATGCTAACTTAATATCCTTTTATATGACAAGGTTATCCTCCTAGTGGAGAAAGGCAATGCATTGGATGTGATTTTTTTTTCTATTTTCAATTTTAGCAAAGCTTTTGATACTATCTCTCATAATATCCTTCTGGACAAAATGTCCAGCATACAGCTAGACATGTACACAATATGGTAGGTGAACAATTAGCTGAAAAGTTGGGCTCAGAGAATTGTAATAAATTGGATAGCATCTGGCTCGCAACCATTCACTAGTGGTGTTTCCCTTCAGTGACCCAGACATAGGAGTTCACTGCACAGTAAGTTTGCTGATAGTACTAAATTAGGAGAAGCTGTTGATTCCCTCATGGGTAGAGATTCCTTACAGAGAGATTCTGATATATTACAGAGCTGGGCAACCACCAAGTGTAAAAATTTAACAAGAACAAATGCTGAATTCTGTACCTGGGAGAGAGTAATTCTGGATGTGTGTATAGATGGGAAAAGAAGAGTTAAGCCCTTCAGAAAGAGATCTTGGGGTTTTGGTTGATGGCAATCTCAATATGAGTCAATAATGTCTTGGTGCCCCAAAGGACCAATCCTATCCTGAGACGCATTAAGCACAATGTAGCTAACGAGTCAAAATAAGTGATAGTATAACTATACTCAGTGTTGGTGTATCCTCACCTCCAAGTATTGTGTGCAGCTTTATGCTCCATAGTATAGGAAGGATGGAAAAGTACAAGAATATGTCCGAATGCGTGCAACCAAACTAAGCCATCCAAAGATGGAGAGAGGACTAGAGGGCATGACTCAGGTTCTGAGGATGCTAAGTTTGTTTGGCTTAGAAAGGAGGAGGCTGAAGGGTGACCCCCCTTGCTGTCCAGTACTTGCTTATGATGGGGAGCAGTGAAGGAGATGCTGATATCTTCTTTCTGGTGTCCAGTTACAGCATGAGACCAAATGGCTTAAAGCTGTGTCAGGGGAAGTTCAGGTTGGACATTAGGATAAAGTTCCTCTCTGAGAGGATGGCCAAGTACTGGAATAGGCTCCCTAGGGAAGTGATCACAGTCCCAAGACTGCTGATGTTCAAGAAGTGTTTGGACAAGGGTTTTGGATATGCAATTTAGTTTGTATGTTGCTCTGCATGGAGTTGGACTCAATGATCCCCATAGGTTCTTTCTATGATTCTGAGTTGTAGCTTGACTCCGAGTTTTTAAGCCTCTGGTATGGCGGAGCAAAAAAGAAAATGGCCAAAGCGTTAATATGCAGATTTTGTTTTTTACTGGCTTAATCAAAGCTGGAATGGAGAGAAAGAGCACAGGGTTTTAACAAGGTATTCTATCAGTTGAAATTGTGTGTACCCATAAATCTGCGCAGGGAAGCCTGAGACCTCTTGAAGTAAGCCTGTTATTATTTCTGTAATTTAGATATTATGAGCATACTGCATATAGAGAGCAAGCATGTGGGTCAAATTTTACCTGCTTCTAATATGAACAACCCAGAGTTTACTTGTTTCTTTCTTGAAGGTGACTTTGGTCCACTTCTTACATTTCTCATTTTACTACTGAGATTGTCAGTGTTTTTTACCTTTGCTGCCTAGAGCTGGAGAGTTCCTCAAATATTATTTTATAGCATGTGTTTCTGCCCATATCTCTGAATTTGTACATTAGAGCACTTCAAGGACAAATTTCCATGCTGTGGACCCAAATGTCATTCAGGTGCAGAGGACACTTAATCAAGCCCCTAAATGGGGTTCAGCATTGCACAGGCATTGCTGCTTTGTCCCTGTGTAGAAGACGGGGAAATACTAATCCAGTGGCAAACAGCTCTGGATACAGATAGGGGAGCTATATGGGAAGAAGTGTGTGGTATTCACAGCTCAAGAACACCCAGTAGCTTACAGCCAGGCTTTTGGTCAGCAAGCCTCTAATTTAACACAGCTACAGAGGTTAGAGACCTCTTAAAATAATAGTGCAAATGAAAGCTGGGTTTTCCTAATGCCAGCTATAGGCAAGGTCATTCTCTGAGGAAGGCATTACTGGAGAAACCAAACAAGAGTGCCATTGGACTCAGCAAAGCTCAGGGGACAGGTTTGTGGGAATACTTGCCCATGAAGTGCAGCAGTAGAGCTGCCCCAGATCCTTTTCCTGATGCTGCAGGGAAGGAAGGCTCTTTTTCTGCCTGCTTCTTTATGAGGTTTTCAAGTAGCAATTGATGCAAAGGCTGATCTTGGCTGAATTTGCAACTGAAAACAGATCGCAAAACCTACAGGCAGAGATTACTAAATGTTAAGTAAAAATGAAGGTTTGGAAGAATGCATACTAGTGTGTGTCTTAGATGAAAGTTTCTTATGTTTCTACTCACAAAGTTTAGAACAGTATTCTCCTCTTCCCCCTCAAAAAGAAATACAAAGACATGCTAAAGTGGGGTAGTCCCCAATGCAAACTACCGGGCAATACCTTCTGCAACACCCATGTTATGGGAGGCTTAACAGCTTAACTATGTGTGTGTTAGTCACACAGTGCTATTATCCAACTAAGAATTTTTTTATCATTATAGATTTAATCACAAAGTCTGGCCTTGTACCCAAAGTGCTAGCACATCCATCATGATGCATTTTGCTCTCTATGGCTTTTTATTTTATTTTCTCAAAATAAAGACTGTATATTTGGTTTCAGATTAGAAATCAGCTTTGAAAGAAGATTGATGTTTTTAGCAGATCTTGGTATTTTATGATATTTACAAGGCACAGAAAAGTGCAAAAGGAAAACAATGTGACAATAGCTTTTCTCAAGTAGCACAAATAATTAAATGGAAGTAAAGTTCTTTGTAGTGCCCTTACAAAAAAATGTCTTTTTTGTTTTGTGAGGTAATTATGGATTTTCATGAGCACTCCTTGCTAATCGGGTTTAATGATACTAAACCCAAATCACATTATAGTTATTTTCCAAGGCTGTGTTGGAGACATGCTGCATTAACCCAAAAGAACAAAGCACAGAGAATGTCAACAGCAAGAAAAAGAGTAAAAAGAAAAAAGGAAAGAGTAGAGAAGCAGGATTGTTATCACCTATGGCTCTACCTCCTGCACAGTGACAATGGCACAGCACTAGAGGAACAGGCACTGATAAAATTAATGACAGATAGCATTATCCTTGAATTTTTGTGGGAATTTAAGGCACTGTGGAAAAAAAAATTTACTTTTAATTTTATTTTTTTATTACAAAGTCTAGCTGATTTAGCTAACAGAAAACCTGTGTATTGTATAGTTGCATTATTTTAGTATAACGTGCTATTAATTCTTACTCGCTAAGTCTTCAGCTGTTCGGTACCAAGGGTCATGACTGAACCTCAATCACAAGCTCACAAGGTGAAGAGGAAGGTTAGGGATTTGAGGCATGGAGGAAATGCCTACAGGAAACTGACAGTAAAATCTCCCACCTCTGGTGATGTATAAGGCTTCAGCAAATGGACATGAAATGGTAACACTAGATCAACTATACTGACCATTGGGAGGACTAAAAGGTGCAGCCCTTGGTGAGTCTAATCCATCTGGGAAACTCTTTGTTTCTGGTCTCTGCAGATCTGTTGTGTCTGCTGAGGACAGCATATAACAACAGTAAATACCAGTGTGGGTTGTCCACTTTCTTCCATACTCTCTTGCATTTACTTCTGTGTAAAAACATTTACATCTGTGTAAAAACATCTCAATATCTTTAAAAACACATGCAGTCCATATTTATTGGGGCTGAAAAAATGTTATCTGTCACCTAAAGTATTAGATACTGTCTCTGTGGAAAAGTAATGCTTTGAAAAATCAGTAATAATGGAGCCAGATTTTTTTTTTATTATTGTTGCTGTTGTTAGGTTTTTTTATTATTATTTTCCTCTACAAAATCTTGTAGTTAATATATAATTCACATGTTTTTCTCCTATCTGGATAATAATTTTGTAAAGCCTGTACATATATGCTGTACGTTAAATACAGAGATGATAGGAATTTCACTCAGCTGAGGAAGGGGTATGATCAAGTTTGAAGTATCTTAACATTCATACATGGAACATACTTTTACATATATGCACCTTCTTAGTCCTGGTAAGAAAATAAGACAACACACTGACACATTTTATCCAATTTGCTATTTTGTCGTGTGTACTTATTACTTAAAACCCTCCTTGGCATCCTTAATATGTACTGTGGGGGATAACATAAATTACCTTATGAATTTCCCTCTGCTATAATTTTGCTTTCTAACCTCCATAAAACACCACGAACACTTCATCTGTAATTAGTACGTGAGTTATTTGGGGTATTGTAAAGTATTAACCGACTGTAACTATTGTCTTTTGGCACTACATATCTCTCACAAATGGGGATGTTGTCAAGGATATCATCAATCTTTGCTTTGTGGTTCAGAAAAGGAATCCATTTTCTTTGATAAAAGACCCATTGGTCTTTGTGATCTATAAATCATTCTTTCCAAAGAAGCCCTTTGAAACACCAATTCAAGGTATTCTCACAGAGTATCACTTCATAGATTTTTCTAGGGATGGAAGATAATCCTTGTGCCTATCAAAAAGGAAAATCTGTACTATTTTTCATTGAATTTTGCAACTTTAGTAGGAGCTCTCTAAAGGCCCAATATTGCCATCTGTAGTCTTGTGTCCTGCATGAAGTTAGAGCTTTTGTGTCAAAATAGCACTTCTCTGATGTCCGACTCTGAGATGACTGAATTAAACCCAGGATACTCGAAGACAGCATTCCTTACAGCACTAAAAATCCTTAGCCCTGTTCATGAGAAACATTGACATTTTGTGTGTGTGTGGTTTTTGTTTGTTTTTTGTGTGTTTGGCTTTGTTTTCCATCCCTAGAAAACTGCTTTAGGGACCCTTCTGAAGCAGCTCTTCTATCAGAGGCCTTTCATCCCACTCAGTTTGAACATATATTATTTTCTGTAAAAATACTTCATATTACAGGAACTTGTTATGGATGTACCTGCTTGTATAAAGATTATAAGCCAGTTCTTGATAACTGTGTGGTCCTCAGCTGAAGAGAAGGTTGCCAGGTGTCAGTGTCACTATGCCATTGCACTCCTGCAGTGGTGCATGTGGCGATGTGGGTCTTCTGGTTTTGTACTTCATTTTAATTCTAAAAGCATTCATATTTTCAAGACTTTTGTTACTCTATGAAGGACAGAAACTTTATGTAATCTGAAAACTTCAGCCATAACTTTAAAGAAAATGCCACATAGTGTAAAAATGCCAGAAAAAATTACCAGGGGAGACAACAAAGCAGCCACAGGGTGGCTGCCTTTTCAGTGGTATAAGAAATAAGCAGCACTTAAATGTGCAGAGTTTATCATTCCTTGGAGGCCTTCAGGAACCTGCTGTACACACTAAATAATAATAAACAATGTAGCTCTTCTACATAATCCTTTCTGTTTCTAATCTACTAGGTTATACCTGCAGTGGCATATTGTTTGCAGTATTTATCTCAAGGTATTGTTATTGAGCTCTATTGTGCAAAGAAAATGAATTTATCTGCATGAAACTACAGTATTGGAGAGGAATTATATGACTGTATTTACAGTTTCCTTCTGCTTAGTGATTATACTGTATCTTCCCCCCCCCCATTTATCTTTTGGCTGGCTCAGAACAGCAGGATGTTTGGTGTGGGCTGTGAAACAGATTTAAGAAGTCGAAAGTACTTTTAATCCAGTCCTAACCTCTTCAGTCCATAACCTGCCTGTGGAAATAATATTATGTTCCCCTTTCTTTTTTTTTTTTAATAGCTTTCTCACAGGGATTTCATCAATCTGTACTTTAAGCATTTCCAAAGAAGTGAAGACAGTCATTAGAAGAGGGGAGAAGGGTGCTGGTGGGGGAAACCTACTGAAATTGCATCCTCAGTAAAGCTAAAAACCATAGTCCTAAAGGGTGAAAAAGAGACCAAGATCTGGATCTAGCTGGAGGCAACACAGGAGGGATGGGGTGTTATGGCAAACATGTTCCTCAGTGTGTATTTCCTGCTGTGAGGAAAATGTGAGGATTGAAGGCTTGTTCAAAGAGCAGAGCCTTCACCACACACTTGTCTCATCTAAAACTGTATAAGAAAGACTAAGAAGCCTCTTAGATCTGATCCTAGGATGAGAGGATAAAAGAGAAAAATCACACATCTATTTCTGTTCACTCGTCCTTCACGACATTAGAAATGGGGTGGTTGTTTTTTAGATTTCAGTAAGTCAATTATTTCTTTACTTTTTACTTGGCTTGTATTAATGGTGATGTCAAGGTAACCAACAACTACCAAAACTTGGTGCTGTTCCCATCAGCTTTCTTATGCTTAAAAAGGGAACTGAACTGCTTTTGTGAGACCCAGCATCTTGAGCTGATGCTCCAGAGCAACCAGTTGCAAGAGTAGGTTCAGCAGCTGATTCCTGGGGCCTGAGAGGAAGATGAGCTTTCTGGTGACTGGCATTAGGCAAAGAAAAAAAATTAAATCACTGTGGCCTGCAGCAGGATGTTGGGGAAGGGGTTTGAACTCAGGAGAGTTCTTGAGATTTCTGCTTAAAGCATCCCTTTGGATGGATCCATTCCTTTTGGAGCTACAGTGCCAGTTCACTTCTTTCCTACAGTTAAGTAAGCCCTGCAGAACTGTTGTGGAAGTCTACTGGCTTCAGCTTCTTGTTTGACTGCCATAAACAAGGAAATCTGTATTCTCCTTGCCAACTGTTCAGCAGAACCAACCTGCTTGTTCCTGGGTGGCTGGGTGAATTGGATTTTGGAAGGATGCTTAATGTCTTTGAAGTCTTTTCTGGCTAAATATCATTAATCTTCAGAGTGATTCAGTTCTTAAGGTAATTTATGGCTTTCTTCTTTTCTTTAAATCCTTTAAAGGCATGATATGGAAAAACTTCTTTGCTGCCAGATTATCCAGTGTAATTAGAACAGTGTCACTCAACTAGGAAAGTCCTTTATACATGTTTTTTTCTGTTTTGTTATAAATTCATGGTATATGGGAAAAGGTGTGATTTACTGTTCATTTATTCTTTATTTCCCCATACACTGTATTCCTAAAACTATTCAGCACTTCTTTTTGGTTTTGTGACTTTTAGGATGCGATACTGAGCACAGTTACTTCTGTGAGGGGTTGCTGTCTCTGTGGGAGGCTGCAAGGAGCTTTCCGCTCTTATCAGGTTAACTAGTAACCATTTCGATATATAAAATCCGTGTGGAGAGGATGATGCAATGCAACTGGAAAGTCAAATGTGAGTTTACCGGATACCGCTGGGTGTGCCGCTTCCCTCACCTATGTGCCTCTATTGATGAAAAGGGGAAACCACTTGCTAACACACCTCCTAAAAGGCCTTGTTCCTTGGAGGGAAATAATATGATACTATTAGTGCCTCATGTCAGTTTTTCCCCATGTCTACAGTGTAAGAAACAGACTGGACTGAGGCAAGCAGAGGGATATTAATGTGATGAGGGGATGGACCATGAGACATATTGGGGAGAGTGAAGTACATGGGTTGGTTTAGCCAAAGTGGGGATCTAGGGATCTATTTGCAGCCTTTCCATCCCCTAACAGAGAGCTGTAGAGAAGATGGAGTTTTCTCAAATGTACAGTTAAAAACCAAGGGGAAATTTGGTGTTGTTTCCTTATTCTTTGGACTTGTGTTATTGTTGAATGGCTTCTTCATTTTAAGCATCAGACTTTATTCCTCTATGTGTGCAATACCTTCTAGTTTCTTTTTTCAAAGATTCAGCTTTGAATTAACCACTTGAATCTAGGAAAGGAGAATTTTATTTGTAGCCTGCCATATCCGTAATAATTCCTTGTCCACGTAACTCACGTTTTTTCTCAGAAGTTACAATTTCTTACAAATTGCTGAATAACTGCACAGTGTTTTGCTCACTTTCTGTTCATGCTGATTTCCTAGCAGCTTCCACTATTCTCTATTTGTAATTACTGTAGTCAACTCTTAGTTCAGAGTTCAGTTTTCCTACTTCTAAAGCCTTTGGTATTCCAGTTGTCTCCTGTGAAGCCTCCAACAGGCCTGATCTTGCTTAGTGAATATGATTCCAGGACTTCATGAGTTATCTTTCACCTGACAGTCTCTTAGGAGGGACTTTTTCTCTCTACCTTCATGATGGGTGGTGGTGGAGGGGGGTACCTGCCTGGATTGCTCACTTACCAAAAGAATTTAAGAAAGATGTTATTTGCAGACATTTCTCCTGCTTGTTTGAAGGACAGAGGAAGACAACTGAGCTCTCTCAGGAGCCTGTGAAGGCAGTGTAACAGCAGGTAGTCATGCAAAATCCTCTCTCTGGGGACAGGAGGAATGATGTCTATAAAAATATGCCTTCATGGTCCAGTATAATTCTCACTCTTTGTGGAGTAAGAGAGTCAGGCTTTATCTTTATCTATATTCGGAAAACTCTTTTTTTGGTTTGACAAAATGCTGGAAAATATTGAGAAAGGTTAAATAGTAATGCTAAATACCAAGTTAAATATTCCTCTTAAGTGCTTCGAGCTTAGAAATTTTTTTTGTCATTTTGATTATCCTAACTCAAAGTCCATTTGAGTACTCCTAGGAGTTCAGGAATTGTTGTAAACTGCCAATTGTATGATCCATATCACAGTCTCTCCAGGAATACAAGCAAGAACACAAAGTTGCCTGTAAGCTAGTTCTGATGTACCGCTGGTACTTTTCACATTATGAGATGTGAAGAGGTCACATCCCTAACACTTTTAAATGGTTACTGTGTGTGCTTACATCATTCTTTCTATTAATCTTGACCTAAACCCTCCATGGCAATGCTTTTCACAGCTCAGCTATGCACTGATTAAGGCTTTATTTGTAGATTATAATTGAAGGTTTCAAAAATATGAAATCTAATTACTATATCTGTGCCACTGAGATAATGCAGATCTTTAGAGAGGATCAGTTAGTGAAATAGAGGGTTAAGGAGCAGGATGTCAGTAGTACATCAAAGGACTAAGCACGAGCTGTGGAATACCTGTATGGCTCAGTACAAGGAGAACATGTGACTGGGAAAATTCACAATGTGACATCTGTAGGTTAGCAGCTCATAATGTGAGCTGTGTCTGTGGTGCTGCTAATTACTAGAGCTGGTGAATGTGTTTTTGCTATGAGGAAAAATAATTAACCAAGTATAAAATGTGTCATAGATGATATTCAATAAAACAGTGTGCAATACAGCATACTGGTAACATACATAGAATATAGCCTGCAGTTTGGATTCTGTGTCCAGCACTCCAGCTCTTTGAATCCAAAATCTGTAATTGTTTAATCACTCATGATGTGACGTGCTTATGATTTGTCAAATATAACAATAAATACATAACTGAAATGTCTTCAAGAGTGATGAAACAACCAGTGGGTGATCAGTTGCATTCTGGAGTGCTGACAGTGATTTTTGGGGTCCCAGCAATGATAGTCTTTGAAATGCAGATACTGCCATGAACTGGCAGCAGATTGGTTTTTTTGTCTTTTTTTTTTTTTTTTTAATTTAAAACTTACTGCCTTCAAATCTTTTTCCAACCACATTTTCTTGATGAGAAATCATTTAGGTACCAGCCTATTTACCCATTGTGTTTGTTGTGTGTATACTCCTTTGCCCTTTTAATTTTTTCATAGGCAGAAATGTCTTTCAGCTGATTAAGAACTTTTCTAATACATCATTTTGCAGGAAAGAAGCTTAGATTATGTCTGCTATGCAGGGTGGGAGGTGCTACCATTTAAGCCAGTAGAACTGCTAGGATGCAAAAATCCTTTATATGTATTAGGAATCAAGTTAAAGAATTTTTTTCAGCTACACGGACCAAACTGGTTTCCTGGTTTTGGACCCATTTGCTCCTTCACCTTTATGTATCACAATTCTGCAATCCATCTTTTGTATCAGAGAAATTTCTGGAGCTCTTGCAGACTTTGTTTCAAGAAATTCTTCCCCAGTCTGACTAGGTGTCTCTATATAGAGTTCAAATTACATTCACAAATAACTTGTCTGTATGTGTATACCCCCATGGCTGTGTGCCTCAGCATGCATCATAGTATTACAGATGAATTCATTAAAATGCTTAGGCATTCATTGCTGACATTTGTTCTGTTTAATTGAGATAATTTCTCCACCTTTTAAACTTAGCTTTTATGACACATTAAAACTTTGGAACATTTTCTTTTCAATTATTTATAAAGCTTACAAGTTATTTCTTAATTTCTTGTTTGATTGCCCCAGATCACGTTTTTATGTGAGCATGTAGCATATAATAACATGCCCTTCATCTTAAGAATGCTGCCTAATGTCTAGCTTCCTAGAAAACGCATCTTCTACAAGGCTGTAGCAAGAATGTATGACACAAACAGCTCTGTTAAAATGCATAGACCATAGTAATGTTGTGCTTTTGAAACAGGGGTAGTTTCAATCAATTTGTGTTTATTTGTGGTGTAACCTGTCCACTGCTGCAAGTACCCTTGCATTTGGACTTGTCTAAATGAGGATTTCTTTCTCACTGAATTACATTACAACGACAGAAAATGCAGGACACATTCTGTCTTCACTTAAGCTTGTTCCAATTTACTGAAAATGTGGAGGTTTTCATGGCTGAACCTGAGCTTGACTACTTGAACTTACTGATATATAAGCCTGCTCTACCATGAAACATCCATTCTACGTGTTTGTAATTGAGCTGGAACAAAGTAGGAAAAGAGGGTAGGGGTTTATTGACAGAACAGTGTGTTTTGTGTTCACAGGCTTCAGTGCAGTCTTGTTTTATCAACTGAAACATTGCTTCCCCAGCATATAGCTGCTCTCTGGCTGTCTTAATCATTTTGCATTCTAACCTCTAACTGTGCCTTCAGCGTGCCAGTACCAGCAGGGTCACTCTGTAAATGAGTCTGAAGAAACATATTTTTTTTGTTGTGTCTGAAGGGGAAGAATAAAAGCCACTTCTGCAGCATAAATAGGTTTTGCCTGAATGCAGAAAATGCCAAAGAGTGTTGAGTTTTTACATATATAAGTCTTTTCGCAGATTCCTACATCTGTAATCAAGATACTGAGGAAAAGCAACCTGCCTATGTGAGTCCTCTGTTCCTGAGAGCTACAAGGGCTCAAGTTTTTCAGATTGGGAGGCTTTTTTTCCTCCCTGACCTTTTAATCTTAATTTGTCCAGCCAGCCACTTGGGAGGCCAGAGATAACACTGATATGGTCCACAAACCTGAGTCCTCGGAGCTCCAAACCTCTCCTTTTGGCTGGTATTGAAACGTGCACCTCTCGGGACCCCTAGTTGAGGCACGTGTTTGATTTCACTTTCAGTGCAGAAGTTCTCTCAGTTTTTGGGACTCTATTCTTTCTAAACAGCAGTACTTTTTTTTTTTCAGTGTTATAATTGATGACCAGTGTTGGCACTAATACCTTTGCTGTGGTCTGCACAGGGAGCCTCAAAAATAGCACAAGGTTGTTGTTAAGTGCAGTGAAAAGCAGCAGTGTCTGCTAAAACAAAAAATAAGTTGCAGGAGTTCCTGTAGGGGTGCCTATTTTCTTGATCTTCATGTAAGTGCTCAGAATTAGTGTTTATAAAAAGATCTTAGTACTAATCCTTCTGTAAGTTCTTTTGAAATATGTTTAACTTTTTTTCCCATTCCCTGAAAAGTTTTTAATGTTGCCTCCCACACTTCTTTCAATGAACACACAGTCTCAGATTTATTAATGCATAATATGTCCCAGAAATCAGTTTAACTGATTCCCACCCATCAGTCAGCATTGCTTTCTCTATTATTTGGCAGAACAGATTTCTTTGAAGCCCCATTTTGTAGACTCTGGATGATATCTCTGTCTAACTTTTTTGAAAAAGGGAGAGAACCTATCAGTTTTATTATCTAAGATTGAAGGGTACATTAGTAAGAGCCAGAATTCTACTTTCCATATGAATATTGTGTTCTGTTCTTCAGAAGCTGCCTTTCACTTCCACTTTTTAAGTCCTAGAAATGAATTTAAGATCAAAAAAGGACCAACAACACTAGTTAAAGCAACATGTAAGACTAGGCTTATGGAAAAATGTGAGGTCTGTAACCATAGAATATGCTTTTCAAATAAATCTGAACGGGAAACGTTATGCCTCAGGGGACCACAGGACATGAGCCTGGTGCAAAGATGGGATTTATCTTGACACATTGTCAAGCAACCATCTTCTGTACTGCCGTTTTGCATCCGTTCTCCCCTCAACAGTACTCCTAGTGCCTGTCCCAAGGCACCAATCTCTGATGAATACAGAAATATGTATTGATTTGCATTTCGGCTCTCTGGAATTATTGAAGCTTTCGTAGAAGGATGCAAAGCCACTATTACACCACTTCAGCTGTAAAATGCTTCCTGTACTAAAGCAATCTGGTAGTCTCTGGTCAGAAAAAAGGCAATAACAGGGACACAAAGACAAATCTTTGTTTTGAGGACCTATTATTTTAGTTCATGTCTGGGAATGATTTATAGCTTCCCTCAGCCAAACATATCCAAATCTATATCTGGAGCTGAAAAAACTCACCTGTGACACGAAAGACTTGCATCTGCTATGGAGCAAATCAGGAGATAATCTCTGAAAAAAGTTGATCAGCTGTGGCTTATACCCAATCTAGAAATACCTAAAGCAGAAACCTGGAATTTGCATTCAAGCAAATGAGAAATTTCAGGTGCTTACCTGTATGCTCTAGGCACGAAGATGACTAAGAGTAGTTCCCCTAAAGTGATTCAATTTGGTTTTGCTAATCGAAAAGTTGTGTTACCAGACTTCCCTCTCTGTACATTGGCACAATTGAGGTTGTCCATGTTTTGAATCACGTAGCTTCCTGCCATTTAGGAGGAGTTTGCAAAACCTTAGATTAGTTACATCCTTTTTTTCCTGGGGGTGAAATCTCTGTGCAAGACCACAAGCAAAGCTTTATTTTAATGTTTCACAGTAAAATGGTGCCTACAGCTTTATGCCTTTTACCAGCGCATGCAGGGTAGTTGTGGAATGAATAGCACCACTCAAAGTTAGCTAAGAAGCAGAATGTGTATTGAGCAAACAGCTAGTGAGGAGGAAGAAGGCACAGCTCTTAGTTGAGCAGAGACTCCTGACTTCCTGAGGGCAGGCCTTAGTTCATTTAACTCTTCAGTAGAAATCCATATTAATTGAATGCAGCCCTTTCCTTTCTGCAAAGCAGAAGCTGACAAACATTGGAAAAAATTTCAGCCTTTTCCTGTTTTGTGTTTTTAGTAAGATTGTGACTAAAGGGAGCAGGTTGGCCTTGTGACTATTCCCGGAGGATACAGTTCAAATGTGTCATGTACAAAGAATAACATCTCCCTTTTCATACGATGTATAGCTTCTGTTCAAAGGTGCATTCTGGCCATTGCAAAGCCCTGAGGAAGATCTGTTGAGAACTCTGGTACAACAGGTAGAAAGAGAGAGGAAGATTTAATTAATATTTAACATAAAGAACTCTTTGTGAACTAATGAAATCGGTGTTGAAGAACAAACAGGAATGGAGATTTGATTAGCCCAGGTTCTCCTCTGAAAAGAAAAGTGATGACATGTGAAAGTCAGGTAATATGATCTTTATATAGAAAGACATTTCTGGATTCTGTTCTGAACGCAGATGTAAATACTTGGTTTGTTTTCTAGGCTGCTCCTTGGCTGGATAATTTCATTTTGATAGGACCCGGTGGTTGCTAGCACTAAGATTGCTGGGTCGTTTACGCCTGAGGGAGAGTCCCAGTCTTGATGTTTGGGCTGTGTGCTTTACATGCCACGTAGCTGTCAGTATTTGGGCCTGTGACCTTCTCCTGACTGATGCATCCCATGCTCTGGAAAACACACACAAGCACGCCCACTACTGCAGAGTTCAGAGAGGACACATAAAAATAAACTTTGTTATTGAAATCTGTGGTCTTTTCCCTTTGCTTGTTTGTTTGTTTGTTTCTGAAAAGAGTGTGTTCTGTGCATGTATGCCTATTTTACATGTTTGTCCAATTTATAATTGACAAAACCTGATCTTGCTTTATGCTTTCACTTGTTCGGGTCCAGAAGGTAATGTGATATAGGTGCTAAGAGAGGTATATCCTCCATGAAAATAAAATTAAAAGACACAGATGTGCTTGTATACTTTCTTTTTGTGATTATGGCTTTTCTTATTGCATTATCTTCAAATCAAATTTGTTGTCAGGTAACAGGGCAATAAATGTCCTAAGCAAAGCCCACTTATTAGGTAATCTCCTCAAACCACAGTCCTAGCTTTGGATAGTACCTTACATGATACTAGTATTAGATGGCCAGTTAGTAAAGGACAGGCAGTTGCTGTAAATAAAACTGCAAACTCCAAATGTCCTTTAAGTCTCAAGCCACTAGAAAGAGGAGTCCTTAACTTCCATAGAATCACTAGCACCAGGGCAAAGCAGATGTAGCATGCTGTGGCTAACTCTGCAGGTAGTAAGCAACAAATGTAAATGGTCATATAAGAAGCAATACAGGACAATTGTATGCACGTGTTTGGTTAGTACTTCAAGTTGCTATAAAGACTTGAGGATAAGGATAATGAAGAAGAATTTGAACAGTTTTTACTCTCGTAACAAGATGAGTCATGCTGAAAAAGTCTTTGCTTTCCCTGGAAAATGACTTGAAAGGTCAAATATGATATTAGGGTATGATTGTTTTTTCTTTGAAAATAGTGATGTATTACATGATTTCATTGTGCAACCAAACAATCTTAACATGTTTTCCAAATCAAAATGGCACTACACAAACTTGCAGATGACTAGCACAAACTTGCATTTATCCAGGATAAATTAGACATTAGTAACCACTGAAAATACTGACCTGAACGTGCAGTTGAGGTTGCATTGTCAAATGTGAAGTTCTTTTGTGTTTTATGGTTCAGTGTGCGTTTTTTTTATATGCATATGTTGCTTTTCCTTTGGAATTTCACAAAAATGTCTTTTCTTCTTTCTTTCTCAAAGGAAGGTCAAGAAATATGTGGCCTATTGGGCGTATCAGCATTTATAAAGGAGAATTTTTCTGGGGTAGGATGCTAATTAAACTTGGATTAAAAAGAACTTGACCTAGAACTTGCCATCTGTTTGGTGAAAAATGTGAAACATTGAAATTTCACAAACTGAGTTTGAAAAGTATTTTACAAGATGCAGTGGATGATAAGTTGATCTTCATTTCAGTCCCAATGAAAAGAGAATGACCTACACTACACACTTAGCCTCAGGTAGTCCTACAGACTCCTCACAGACCTTATTTAAAAACATAATGGAAAGTGGGAGAAGTAGTTGTGAGTGTTTGTAAGCTAAGGTCATTGAATCCAGATTCATCACTTCCTGGGGAGCTGTGCAAATTAAAGATGTTGTTTCATTACTTGCACAGTTCTCCACCATGTTCAGGAAATAGTGGGCTTGTTGTCCGTATAACAGTGAATGAAGGAAAGGGGGGAATTTCAAAGGAGTTTAGGCTGTTGATTTCTTAGATACTCATGACTTTAAGTAGGTACTTAAATTTAAGTAACTTCAGCTGTATCCTCCATTTAAGAGTATGCTATTGACTGATAGCAGATAGCCTGTCTTTCCTTGGTGTGCTAGCCTCAGGGAACCTGCTTGTGCTGCACAGGAAATTTCAGTTCTGGGCTCTGATTTTGAATTTTAAATTTAGTGGCCCAGTTCTTGAAACTTTCTAAACTTTCTCCCTGAGTCAGGACTCCATTTCTTCTCTTTATGTGTGTAGGTGTTTGCTCAGTTGATAATGAGTGTGATTATTTGTGAAGCCCTGGTGCAGTATAAAGACAGTCACAGAAAGTAAGGTTGCATAAAAGCAAAGTTTGTTGGGCTGTTCAGTGGCCACAGTGGGTGTTGCCTTCCTTGGAAGTATCAGCTGGATAGGTGACACAAAGTCAGATTTTCCATATTCTTTGCTACAAGTGACTTGTACAGCTATATTGCAGAAGAGTGGCAGGTTCTTTTTCCTATTTCCATTTTCTTTTGTTCCCTGTTCACTGAACTTTTATGGCTGTGTAGAATGCAGTGTGTTATCTCTCCAACCTATTCAAAGAGATTCAGCCTACACAGCCAGACAAATACGGTTCTTCAAGCTCAGCTGATGCGAGGAGAATGCTATCAGTGGTTTGCAACTTATTCTTATCAAACAACTTAATATTGTTGACCACGGAGCAGCCCTGATTAGAATTAGTGTAATGCATACAAATTCTTTGGAGTAGAGGAAACTCACGGTGGAATCAAGATAAATATTCTTAATAGGCTCTTTTATTTGACCAAGCAGTAGTAATAACGTGTAATTGTTGTATGTGTATTTCCAGGCAAGTCAGTAATTTGCTTCCAAAAACACTTGGACTTGCATGTGGCCACTTACAATGAAAAGGTTTGTTCCAGTTAATCTTCAGCACATATGTTTTGATCTCTAATTGAAGATTGAACTATGATGCCTAATGTCGTTCTTGAAAGGGACAACCTTGTTATTCTTTGCTAAAAGAAAGTGTAGTTCTTATAAAGTGGATTAAATTGAACTTGGCAATGCTGCTATGAAGAGAGGAAGTAGGGAGAGACCAGGATCCCTGAAGTCATCACTGGAAAGCATCACAACTCTAATTTCACATGAGACATGGGCAGAATCAAAAAAAAAAATGGCATAAACTCCCATTTAGCCTTAGGGTCTTTAATTTCTCAAGTAAAAAAGGTTCATGAATCTGCATAGATATAAAAGGGCAAAATACATCCTGCGAAGTGCCTTTTCATGGTCTAATTTAACTAACTTCAGCAAAATGCTCTGTCACCTGAGAGAGATGCTCTAGGTACCAGTAATGCCACAAGCCTCTTATCTCCTGTTCTATTTGATGACAGTTTAAAGTGTCCTAGTAAATGTACAGGATAAGAAGGTCAGAGGGAAATGAAAAATATCAATACGTAATGCTTAGGACACATAAAACAATTCCTAGTTGTTGGTAAATTTGAAAAGCAAGTTTCCTCGCTTGTGAGCAGCCTTTTGAATGTTTTGGTCTTTAATGAAGGCTGCAGAATTCATGGCATCCTGGCAAGTCCCACAGAGCACCCAGCTCTGTCGCAAGGACTTGAAACAACTGATTTGCTGTCTCTGGATGATGGACAACTGAGAAGGAGTGTCCTGGTTAGAACGGCTGGGACCAATTCATCACTGGATGGGTGCAACCCAAAACTGTGTATTCTATAGCCTCCATGCCATTTCCCAGAAACTGTTGTCAGTAGAGACCTGCAAGGTGGGAAGATGTTCCTATACCCTTTTATGGAATTCCCCGCTCTGATACCCTTTTATGGAGGAGGGACTGAGCATCCGCATGCCCTTTTATGGAATTCCCTACTCTGAGGGAGGGACTGAGCACTCCCGCCTGAACTGGAGAGTATATAACTGAGAGTTTCAGAACCTTGCCACCTCTCGTGGGATCCAGAGGAAGATTGCAGACCACTGCCTTCAACCAGACTGGGACCACCACCCTTGACTGGACTGCAATCACCACTTCTGACCAGACTGCAGCAGCTCTCCCACCAGCAGGTTTTTCCCCTCTCCCTTTGCTTTGGACTTGGGGGTGGGCCAAGGTACACCACTTTTGTTCATGCCCCAGGGTGCTGGGTTATACATTTGGGTTTTGTGGGTTAAAACCAATTGTCTGTCTGTATAATTGTACTTATTGCATTATTTTAATAAATTGTTATTCTGACTTATAAATCTCTCTTTTGAATTGAGTTCATTTTCCCTTGCTGGCTAACTTTTAAACCAGTACAAGGAGTCTGCTTTGTATACGTGCTGTGGCCTTGTTCCTTGGACCAGCCCATTGAATCTGAATGGGCAGAAGAAAGATGCTTTTGAGGTGACGATGAGAGCCACAGAAACTTTCCCTAGATCTGCCAATATTTGTTTAAAAGGCATTCATTTGGGAATAAAAGAGTCAAGAGTTTTTAAGGATCATTATACACTTATAGGAAAGAAATCCAGGCTTGGCATCTGCCCCGAACACTAGAATGAAGGTTTCTGGAAGCTAGTACAGAGCATACTTATATGTTCAAGTTTGGGATGAAATATGTTTAGATCTATATATGATATCCAAATTCTCATAATGGACAACAATGACTTGATTCACTTGCCTGTACATCCACAAGAGACCTTATTTGAAATGTCCTAAGATATCCCACCCAGCCTCCAGCTTCTGCTCCAGGTCTGCCTTGTGGCTGATATCCCAGGAATATCAAAGGCTGGTGGGTGACCCATGCTTTAGTATCAGGTTCAGCACTTGAAGAGTAAAGTGGGATAGACTATTTGCCCCCAACAAAGGCTGTAAGGGTGTTGGCATGATTGCTCTTCCTTGGAAGTTTTGCCATGGAAGAACACCTCAATTCACTGGGGTTTGTAGCTATCGAAGTTGCCTGGAAGATAACTTTGTACCAGTGACACTGAATTCCTGGCTAGGCTGGACAGTCTTTGGTACTAAGCTGGGTAGTTCCGCCATCTTTGTTATTTCGATCATCTGTGCTCTCTGGACAATTGTGTGATGTTTTGGTAGTTCGCAGAGTGAAGGCCATTGCAGTCATTCCCCCTTCTGAACATGGTGGTCCATTTGCTGCTTGTGAAGCTGAAGTAGTCTCTTTATACTCATTTCTGAATGAAAAGGTTTTGTACGCCTCTTATCTCTGTACCTGGACTTTGGGTCAGATGTTTTGTGCTCTCAAGATCTCTTTCAGGAGCTGTAGCAGAGTGCTTTGTGGTTTTTTTCCCCCTTCTCTTGGGACTTTTGTATATTTAGAAATGTAAGGAAGTGCTATTCTCACTGTGTGGGAAAGAAACCTGAGGCTGGTGGCTTCTCAGCACATCAGCTGCAGTTGTGGGGTTATTAGCTACAGTTAGAGATAAAGATACTTTAGGTTTTTTTATTAAAAACATCACAAATTATGAGAAAACTAATAAAAGAAATATCGTATGCTTGCATGTGACACTAAGAAGACTTGTGATCTCTATTATTAATGTTATATTAAGAATATCCACAAGCAGATTGTAATAGAGTTTATCTCAGTAGGAGTGATGTGAACAAGAGATGTCAAAGATCACAATTTCAGAACAGTAATTATTTTCAATGAAAATTTGGACTATTTCTTGGTAATCTTAAAAACAGATTAAGGTGCTTAGTTTAACTCATCATGCTATCTCCAGAAATGCAGTGTGGTTAAACACAAAGTACCTTCAGAAAATAAAACTTTGCTGAAGTCTTATATTGGCTCTCGATGTGGGGGGCCCACATCTTTATTACCACTTTATAGACACTTCAAATGTCATTGTCCTATAAGGTTAATTGCTCTTGCAACTTCAGTAATGACAGCTACCTGGCCTGTTTTGTGTTGAATTGAGCCATTGTATACTTATGTCTAGAGTCATATGCTTCTTGTATTTTAAATACTCTTACGTAGGTTATAGAAATTAAAATTTTATAGACAGGCTGATGTAACTTTTAAATAGCATTTGGCTTCTGTTTTTTTTACTTTCAAGGCCATTAAAGAGAGAGACCTAAATGTAAATTATGTTGTAATGTACTTGATGCCTAACTAAAAGATGTGTCTTGTCATCCCTAAGTTATCCCTGTCCTCACCTTTGTACCATTCTGCTCTTTTAGCAAGGTTGAAGAGAGTATTTACTGCTCTTAAGAACTTGGTTAGAAGAAAAGAACCTGTAGGGAGTCCTGAACTGATTCATATAGTATCTACTTTAAAACAGTGATGTAAGCACTATTATGCCTTCAGTATGGGTGAATAGGAGAGGAAAAGAGATCAGAATGAAAAACTGTGAGGTGGTGAAATGCATTGCCATGGCCTACTGGCATATAAACATGCTCTGTAGGGGCATACTGGCATATAAAAATGCTTTGTAGGGGCATTTGCCTGGGTGCAGTGCTCCCAAGCGTGATAGAGATGGTGTTTGTGATTTCTCACAAAGGCATGGGCATGCAGCTACCCACTGTATACACACAACAGCTTAGCTCAGAGCACAAAATGCAATTTGTGGATGCATTAAAAAATATGTGCTGAGAACGTAATTCCTCAGAAACAAGTGTATTGATCGTTTGACTCAAATTGTTTCTTAATTGAAACACAAAACAGCTCCTCTTTAAACTTCTGACTACTTGAAATCAGTTCTGGTAGGGAATATATAAACTGCATCGTCAAGGAATGGTGTGTCTACTTTTTTTCCTCACCAACAGATGCTATTTGAATTAATATATAGGGACTGTTGTCACAGCAGCAAGATCTGATGAGGTTATCAAATTCTCCTGAATTAAGGAGAACTTGACAACTACATAAATCAGATGTTATTGCTGCACATACAAATGCTCATTTGTTAGCCCAAGTGGTAGGTCATTTTTGCACAGCTGAGGAATTACTTTCTTTTGAGATCTGGTAATAATTCAGCATTATATTTGACCAGGTTTATATACCTAAATTACTTAAGTAGGACCCAAAAATGTTTGTTTCTCTTGTGGGGCTTTCCATCATCAGAGCTTTGTCTTTTTTGGCCTATGACATGGGGCAGAGTAATTTCAAGTAGAAACTTCCTTTGGTATTCACAATATGTGTGTTTCATCTATGATTTTGCTAAATTAGGCATATGTCTGAGACGTGAAATTCTGATCTTAATTAAACCAATATCAGATCTGAAGTGTCTGGACCTTGAGTTATTATCTTTCATTTTATTTGAGTAAGGAATCAGTCTTAAAATCCCAGTTTTTATCCTTAGAGTTTGGGGGCTGTTCAGCACTAGACTTTTTAGGTAACCTTGCCTTTGTGATCCTAAACAAAGCAATTGCACTAGTGGCTGTGTTATGTAGTTAAGTATAAGCATCCAGTATGTCAATAATACCTGGGATTAACAATTTTCTTTGTTCACAGCGTTAGCAGGCACAAAAATATCTCCTATATGTTGAAAGCTTTTCCCTAGGGAATACCCTCCATGCCGTTCTTAGTCAACTTCCTCTTACCACTGAGGGTCCCAACAAGACAAAAAATATTTTGCTTGCTTTTCTGATTTCCCAGTGGAGAAGTTGGTTAATTCTAATGTTTCTTCAGGCTTTGAACTTTGAAGAGATCCATTTCCTTATGGTTGCTTTTACAGGAACAAGAAAAACATCAGAGAAAAAAACCACCATCAACCCATGGTAGCTGTACATCAGCACTCAGTGCATTATGTTAACTGCTGGAGTGTTTCACTAATATAGCACTGGTTTTCAGTGTTTAATAGGTAGGAGTCAGAAGAATTTTTGTCTTTTTTGTTTCTAACAGTCTGTGATTTAGTACCATTTAGAAGTTAAATCATGATTCTTCCACAGTGGGACATGAAGGTAGCTACACATGTGGGAGCATGACCACATCGGGACTTAGAGCCTGTACTGAGTGATGCTAAGCCATGGAGAAGAGGCCCTCTTATCCACACTATTTCTGGCCCATAAGAATTCAGTTTATTTTTAACATATCATAGAAAAACAATTAAGGACTACATATTGTTGTTACATTTTTCCTCAAAGTATTTAGCAGGGCAAAAGCACAAATTTGGTTAATTCTTGAGGGTGGCAGGGTCAGTGGAACCCCAGTCTGTGTTCACACTTGGTGAAGGGGCCAGATGCTTGGGGATGCAAACATTATACTTGGAAGAATCTCTGAGAAATATTTGCTTCTTTAGATAGCCTTTTGGACAGGCCTGTATATATATGTATGTTTTTCTCTGTAGAAAAATGCTCTAGCTATTTCCCTCCCTTTACAATCTCCCTTTGATAGTATTTGCTTTGAAAGGTGCAATCTGGCCTTGCTTTGTTCACATATGCCCATTATTTCTAGCTTAAAAAATCTGCAGTGAGTAAAAGCAGTTACAGGCTAGGATTCATCTGCCTACAACCGAGTTTCCTTTACAGTCAGTAGAGATCAAATCAGGACAATCAATAGATCCTGGAGTGTAAATCCTTCTATCCTAAAGCAGCACTTAAATAGGTCAGATAAACCATGCCTGAGAGGCTTATTTCTTTCTGCTGATTTTAGAGGGATAGTAGGTGGATGTGTTAAAGTCAGTAGCCCTGTAGACACAGAAGTTTGCTGGCGTGCATCCCACCTGTTGTGTCAGTGGAGAGTGGCTCCTATGGCAGGGTTCCTTCTCTTACGATGCTCCAGCTCTGCCCTTCAAAAGGGCCAGGCTCTTCTGCAAGCCTAGACATCAGAGTCCACTGGCATGAACATGGAGTCCCACACAGTTTAGAATGCTTTTCTTGTACTAAAAGTGACATGTGAAAATTAAAACTCCATAATATGTAGGAAGGGAGCGGCGGCATACTGCATGAGTTTTTGGTCAAATGTGCCTTTTGCAGTAAACCTACAGCAAGTTAGCTCTGTTTGGAGAAGAGGTTGAATTATGTGATCTTTGAAGACCTTTTCCAGTCTAGTTTATTCTGTGACTCTTCTGCCAAAAAGTCTTTATACTGTGTGATTATTTAGTGCCAGGTTTGAAACTGGTCTGTATTTAGACAGCTATTCAGATCACAAAACAACTCTCAGCCTCAGGTGTGGACCCTATCACTTTTTCTGACCTACTGCTGAGGCCAGATGAGGAGCTCTGATTAGCTTTTCTCCCAGAGATGAGGCTGAATCTTTATAGATACCCAGAGTATTCCTTTGTAGTATTAAATTAATTTTTTCCACTCCTCTACAAAGACTAGATATATAAATTAAAGTGGAAGAAGATGTTTTCCTCTTCTGCTAGGAACATATTATAAGACTTGGCATGAGTATCCTGGGAGCCTGAGCTAAAGATGGTGAACATATGGGAAAGCCCAGGAGGAAGCATACAGTTTTAGGTTCTTAAACCTAGCTCTTGTATTGTCACACTAATGTAATGAAAGGACATTAAATGAGCTGAAGTTATTAAACCCTACAGGTTACTGAGTCCTATTGGGGATCACATTAAAATGTAATTAAACCAAGTCCAGATATTTTAATTTCTAGCTGGAGATTTATGCAACATAAGCTGAATCTTTTTCCAGTTCTGAACTTAATTGAAAATGGGCTTGTTTCTTTTTAATATTAACTGAGTACACATTGTTTAGGCCCATTTAAGTCTAGTAAAACAGTAAGTATCTATATCAAAGTCATGGTTCAAATCAAATAGCTGGGAAGATAGAGGTTTGTTCACTGTTATTAAAATCTCACTCCCCCAAAACAGTGCAAAGTCTGCAAACAGATACCGTCTAAGGCTGTGTATTGTTCCAGGTGGTCCACTGCTGGTGTAATGCTCTCCATTATAGTGTGAGAGGGAACAATAGACTAAACTGTTAATTCTGCTTATTAGGAATATGGGATTACGCATATTTATATGGGATGGTTTCCATTTAAAATGCTCCAATTACATCGTAACATGAACTAAATTATGTTAACACTTTAATTCCAAGAACATTAAATATCCTATAAAAAAGAATAAAACCCAAACTGGCTTGACATCATTGCTTGAAACAGAACAATACATTTCTTTGTGAAACATGATTTGAGTGTGTCCTCTGGATCAAGGGATTTCTACCCCTGGTGACACCATCCCTATTCATGGAGAATATGTGAAAATCAATTGAGAGAGCAAAGGGATAGCTGCCTGCTTGGTGACTTGTGTACACACTTGCTGGGTTTGACTGACATGGGATGGTTGGGCACTGTAGCAGGTTGTGGCCGGGGACTGCAAAAAAGATATGGATTAAACCCCCCACGGTCAGGAGAGAGACTCCAATCTAAGACTCCCACATCTCTAGGAAGTTGCCCTGACTGCTGGAGAAAATTGAATGGTACTACAAAAACGTTCAAATTTTGAACTTGAAAATAATTTTGGTATAACCAAAGCTGACTTTTTAGGGAAACTCAGTACTAACTCTTAATTTTTTTTGCCTGCTACACCCGTGAGAACATGAGAAGAAAGAAACATAGGACAAGCAGAAGGATGAGGAATGTTTTTAGGGAAAAGAGAGATACTACTTCTAAAATATCCAGCCATTAGATAAACAAAGTAGACAACAGGGGTAGAGGAAGGGATCTACTTTCCTCTAGAAAGTATTCCTGTTTGAGGGTACTAGAGATGCTTTACGTTTGTAGGCAAGTTGGAGCAAAAGTTGATTCAAGGGATCAATCCAGGGAGAGCACTTTGTATTCAGAGGCATGAAGACATGAAATTTTCTTTTTAGTACTCTCTGGTATGGTAGAGTGCATCTTCTCGGGGTGTGTAGGGGTTGATTACTTAAGTGAGTGACTGTCGAATTAGGGAAAAGGTCAATTTAGGATACTTTTACTCCTCTATCAGTGATTAGAAAAAAATCTAGACAAGTGGGAAGCATTTGGTAATGTGTGACAGTAGCTTCAATATGCAGAACAGCCTGGAGAAACTGGCTCAGCAGCAGATCTCTGTGTGGGAGTCAGCCAAGGATCCCACATTAATTAATGAGGTGAGGAAAGAAATGGAAGAGCTTGCTCTCCAAGTTCATTCTCTCTGAAAGATTTTTCTGGAAAAGCTTCTAAATAGATTTAATGGAAATCTACATGCTTCTGAAAAGAACTTACATGTACAGTTCTGGGCTGTACATGTCCCCAAAAATAGAGCAGGACAAGTGAGAACCAGTTTTCCCCTGTTGGTTATTTCAGGTTTTATTTATCTCTTAACAAGTGAAAGGTCCAAGGAATTGAGGGCATTATTTGAGCCAGTTATTCTCCTATCCTCTCTTGAAGCTGCTCTCTGCAAGAGGATATATTGAGGAAGAACTGAGGAAAGAATGGGGATTAAGGAACCTGATTTACCCACAGAATAGCAGTTCTGGTAGTTTTGTCTTGACAAGATATGTGTTAGCACAAGTCAGTGTATGAATTTATTCCATATCAAAAATATTTTCTTAATGCTGGCAACATGACAATGACTTGAAAAATAGGGAGTGGGAGATGAGTCATGACAGGAGACTAAGCAGCATCATCATGAAAAATATATCCAGCTGAATGGGATAAAGTGAAAAGTGAATGTCCTGTGGATAAGGGGAACTATTTTGGATGAGGTCAAAACTGAGGGGGGAACAGGTCATGAGTGCAAGCTAGAGAAGGTTGAGTTTGAAAGGCAAATGGGTGGATTTTCTCTGCAGTGAGCTGAGGCAGCAGCTAGTCATGACTCTGCTGTTAAGGCTGAGTTTTGAACTACTTCTTGTTGCATATGAAAGATGCAAGAGATCCTCCCCAAAATGCTGGCTGAGTGCAGAGCTGGTTTTCAATGGAGCGCAGGAATAAATAGGCTCATGAAATAAAATGAGTAAAAAGTGGGTCACTATGGACAGTCAGTGCCCCATGACAGACAATGGCTTTACCTCAAGTGATGCCAGCAACTCTGTGCACTCTCTGCAGGCTCTCATCTGCATGGTTGGATGATGTTGGCAAAATAGCTGCAAACTCACCTGTTTATTAGTGCGAGCTCGATGTTGTACTGTGCTCCCATTTGCCTTTAATCACCCAGTTCATGAGTGGTTGCTGTGGCAGGGGAATGAGGAGCCCCTCCTGCAGTCTGCTGGGCTTGGGTTAGTTGGTTTGAGTGCTGCTGGGGCTGCTGCTCTCTGTCCCACATGCAGTTGTGGCTGGAGTTTGGCTAACTGTGAGTTGCTGCCCTGGACTGTGGGAAGCATGGTCCTTGTGCAGAAAGGTGTCACCTAATGCTCTTCTGGAGAGGAAAGGAAAGCACTGTACAAGAAAACCTTATTTTATAAAAGGAGTAAACTATCAGCTGATGTTGATGCTGAATGCCAATAAATGCCTTTAGGAGACTGCAACATCCAGAACAAAGCACTCAAAATGCTGAAAATCCAGAAGAAGTCTAATGTGAAACATAACCTAAATTGTAAAAATCCTGGAAATAGACAGCTGGGAAATATATGAAGCTTTGGTTTCAACTGGTAGCATAAGGAATTAAACAAAAAATAAAGAAAAAGCCCATTTCTCATCTTGCATAAAATCCTCCACAACAAACAACCCGTTCAGATCTCAGGTGTTTTTGAAAATTAGTGGGACTTTAAATATACAGCACTCTGAACGGTATCATTACACCTTTCAAAGAGGAAAAAATTGTGTTGTGTGACTTAATAAAGCATTTCCATGCATCACATTTTACTTGAATTTCTTTTCAATTTAAAAGTAAATTGAAATTTTCTTAGCTTTATGATTCTTTTTTGAGGGATTATTACAATATTTCTATAATGTTTTTGCCTTTCACTATACTTCTGTAATTCCAGACTAATATAGGTTTTATCTGAAATAAAGAATGAAAGAGAGCTAATGCCGGAGTTTGAATGTACTTGAAATTATGTGCATATTTAAAGAAGCCTCCTCTTTGATAAAATTGATTGAATAGTGAAGGTACCTCTATGTTTTCTGGCAATTGACACGGAAAACGCTGGATAAACTGGAACTCTTGCTTGATCAGAGGCTATTGTCTCTCGCGCACAGTGCCGAGCTCAAGCGAGAGCTCTGGGGACTGGAACTGCTTTTATGGAGTAAACAGGTTACCTTTTATTAGAGCTCTTCTCAGATTTGCAGAACTAAGCTTAGTGCCCTGCTGTTGGTGTAATTTCAAAACCTATCACTTAAGAACTTTTATAAGTCTCTGACAGACCAGTTATAATTAACATGATGGGCCTAAATCAGACAAGAATTCTCAGGTCTTGAAGTATCTGGTATGTGAACATAAAAAAAAAAAAGGTAAATACAATCTCTCACTTCATAAATTTTCAAGATACGTAGTCTTCCACCTTTTAATAATTATAGCTCCTGAGATATTTGTGCCCTTAGTTTTTCTGTTAGTTGTTTCTTTAGGCTTCATACCTAAGACCAGCAGGTGTTAGTGGTTGAAAATACTTGTGTTGAAATTTGAATTAGTCATCTTTCCTTTCTACTTTCTTTGCCTAAACTAGCATGGATGAAGTGGTACAGGGTGTATGGCACACAGATACCTTTTGGCTGAGAATTTCCAAGTACGGCAAAGACCTTCATGAGGAGCATCTATCTTTTTCAACAAGAACTGCCTCCAAAAGATGACAGTTTTGACAAAGGCCATGAAGTGGGAATTACCAAAGGAAAATGTGTGTTCACTGAATAAAGGAGAAGTTTCCTTCTGAGACTGGGGGAAGGACAAAAATAAAAAGAATCTTTCTTCTAAATGTTATGTACTGGGGAGAGGTGGAGAGAAACTCTTTGCATGCTTGGCTGGATGATGAAGTTAGCATGAAGTAAGCTAAAGAATTAATTGTGTAGACAATCACACCAGGTAGACCCTGATTTTTTTCATAAAGATGTCTTCTTTTGTTACTTTAATGCCAATGATAAGACTCCCAATTCTCCCTTACCTCTCGAGAGGTTTACTGGATGGTTATAACAAATTTTCCACAGACAAGGAGATCTAGGAGCTTGGTTTGAACTCTATTCTAGCTGATTTTTTTTTACAGCCATACACTGGCACCTAGATGGTGGATTATTGTAGTGGTTCATTTTTTTTCCTTACTACCTATTTTCCTATCAATATATCAATCAGCCTGATAATTTTTGGTCCAGCACTATTTTTGTGAAAGTGTTTCTAAGAACAGTCAGACCTTTGGAATCAGCATAAGCGGAAAAGAGAGTTTTCCTGTTTTCTTCTGGATACGGAAATGTAACAGGACCTACAAAAAGGCAACATATAAATCATGAGCAGAATGTGAATCTGCTGTAAAGGGTCATTATAGGCTCCTTAGGTTGGAACAACTTGATGTTTCCTTAGGGTGGAGACCTTGGAAAGGCATTCAAAATGGAGAACTTGATTTGCATCATGTAAAAAGGGGATGACTTAATGGAAGCCATTCACGGTTTTTTAATATTTTCAGCTTTGCCAGGGGAGAAAAAAAATCCAATAGCTATTTCTAAATGATTTCTAGTGGTGAGCCATGCAGTCCACACTCTTTTACGCACACAAGGGACCTCTCAGCAGTAACGAGTGCTAAGTTTGCATGCTTTAATTTAAAATCCTACTCAAATAGAATTTAACTGAGACCTTAACTCTCTTGACATTAGACATCATTATTAGGCAAAGTGAGTACAGTCTTTTATTAAACTACCTGGTAGTGATGGAGAAAGTAGGCAAGCTCCTGGGCATACAAGGAATTGCCTGCTTTTTCCACCTCTCCTTGTCAGTCTTAGAAAAAAACCCAAAAACCGTTTTCTCTTTCCATTCAAACTTAGTCTTGCTTATGTCCTCAGATCACCAAAACTCCATCAGCACTGAAGTATCCATTATTGTTAACTATAACTTGTACTGTAGTTGAGCTATACAAACACATTGTAAGGATGGTCTAACTGGAAACGAGACTTCACTGTGAAGTAACAGGCATAAGGGGAGGGAGCATCAGCGAGAGATTACCAAAAAAGTGGATTTTGCCTCCATACAGCATATTTCAAGCTGCAGACGTGTGCTGGAGTGCTCTTTGGAAGCTGCCAGTAGCCTCTCCTCTTCATTGTTGGCAGTTATTGATGGACTTGAAGTAGAAGAGGCAGTTTTGAAGGATGAATTAAAGGATATAGTTGGAACTGAAGAAATTTAAGATCTTACACGTTAAGATGTGGGCTTCCAATGCTAAGCTGAGCTCTGTGTCCTGCCACAGACCTCTGGAAAATAAAAGGTTTGGGAAAGCATGGAGAGTTCAGACCTAGGACCTGGGTTAGGCGCTTGAGGCAGAGAACACTTAAAAAAAATCAGTCTGAACTGAGGTTTTGAACAAGCGGAAGATCTGAGAGGCTGTTGAAATGCTTGACCCTCTCTCTCTCCTGCTCAGATGGTCAAATAGGACTGAAGTCTGGTTTGATTTTCCAGCTTTAGCGGAAATTTAACTACTGCAACAATTAGTCTGGCTTGCAAGAATAATTATTTCACCTGCATTGTTCTGAGTTCATGTTTTCTACATTAAAATGGAAACACAACTTATGAATTTCAACAAATGTATACATCAAATCTGCTGGACTGGTTGTCTAATATATAGTATTTAGAATGAGGCTCAGGAAAAGGCCATTAAGTCTCTCAGAAGCCAAATTTATATCCTCTCTACCTCTGACACATACTTACCAGCATCACCTTCTAATGAAGTTTTGTAGGGTCTTCTGCAAGTGTGTGGTATGTAGTGCTCATCCCCAGAACTAGGCCTAGGTCTGAGGAGACAGTGATTTATATCAGGTTTCAAAACATGTGTAACCCATTTCTGTGAAATATTTATATTCCCAAGAAGAATTTTATCATGGGAGGATTTCCCAGCAGGTTAGGTACATGCCTATGCAGCCTTCATTTTTCATACTTTGATGTAACTGGGTCTGTTCAGGAAATGAGTAATTGCTCCCCCATCATGATTTTTGCTTTCTCTTAGAATTACAAGTTTAGTTGCTGCCTGTGACATTCTAAACTGAATCTGTTAAAACAAGAACAAGGTGCTGCCTTGGACTGTAGGTGAAGTACAGTCTTGACTTAGAACACTTTGCGTGATTCCTGAAATGATATGCAATATTTCCAACACCAGAGCTGCTTAACTTCAAATAGTAGGCGACGACTTCATCCCAGTCATCAAAAAGTCCTCTAAACTATGACAAATTCAGATCCCATGGCCACAGTAATGCTATGATGTTGAGGCAAACCATCCTTAGGGATGAATCAGAATTGGTAAGTCCTGCTGCAAGGGATGTTCAGTCACTGTGCCATGCCTATCAGCTTTCTGGATCTGGTGTTTTTACGAGGGCAATGCTCACCAGGCCCCAACACTTCCAGCTTGCTGTACTCCCTAAGTTTTCTCTTGGGATTGGAGGGCAAAAGAAAGCATTCTCAGTGCCTTCCACCTGCTAATTGTTGTCATCTGTAGCCCTATTTGCATGATGGTTTGAGAAGGCCGTGAGACTAGAGAGGAAGCTCAGACTGTACTGCCTGTGAACGATTTGAACCGCGTCTGTTGGTCATTTAACTTTTCCCAGTTGCTTTTTTAAAAAAAACCAAAAACTAGAGCAATGGAAAAATATGTAGGTTTTGTAATTGTAATAGTAATTGTAACATTTTCCTGTAAAAATATTTCTAGTGATGTCTATAACAGCAAGTGGGAATCTTTACCTTCTCAACTTGAGACTCCAAACTGTATGCTTTCATCTAAGATGTGTATTGATTTTTTTTGGAAAAGCTATTTTGATGATCAAGTGTTCATTTTCTATCATTGTCTTTCTTTTTCTTCGGAATGTTATCTGACAAGCATGATTGTTCACATAGTCATGAAAAAGAAAAATAAAGAAGGAAAACTGAGACACAGCCAAGATCTGAGAAATCCATCTAGTACTAATATTACATTTCAATATGAATCATTATTTTCACTACTCACAAAAATGTTGTAGTTTAGATTTGGTTTCCTAAGCTTACCTGTGTTACTGTCATTGTTTGAGATCTCAAAATCCAATTCCTGATTCCTAGCCCCCCTCCCACATCTCAACCCCATGTGAGATGGGGTTTTCCAGACAAAAACACAAGACTCAATATGGGGGGAAAGGAATATATTACAGGACTGTACAAATAAATAAATACTATAATACATTACATATAATCTTAACTCTATTTCTATCTCTACCATGACAATAATACTTACAATGGGCCAAATCTCTTCTCCCTCCAAATAAAAGTCCAGGAGAGAAGAAGAAGAAAAGACCCCTTCCAGTCTCTCAGCAGCAGGTCTCTCTAGGCAGCAGGCTCTCTGTGTCTTTCATGAAGCAGTTGCAGCTGGATCCTTGCCAATGCACACGAGGGAGGCCTCCAAGCCTCTCTCAGCCCCTCGACGCCAAACGAAGGGTCTTTCCGTGGACTGCATTACCCCAGACAAGGTTGCTACACCACGGTCATATCAACGAAGTGAAGCACTTCGTGACAGTCTGGTATCCTCAGGGGAATTCAAGCCCCTGTGCAGAACTCCCATGCTCTGACTCAAAGATGGCTGCCAGCTTCTCTGAAGCTGCAGCAAGGGGGGTCAAGGTCACCCCACACACACACATTCCTTTGGCCGTCCTGGCTTATCTCTCAGGAGACCGGAGCTTCTTAGCTCCTCTCTGTAGTGCATACTGCACTCCAAGACTCTTTCAAGTGAGTCCAATCATCCTCCTCTCTCTCAGAGGAGTCTCCAGGGAGTTTGGGGGGGTGTTGGTTATTCAGTTCTTACCCCCCAAAACTCTGTCTCTGCAGTGGTCTCGGTTCTCTTCCTGCTGCAACTTTTCCTTTCTTCAAACAACTCTGTGCCTGCCTCGGCTGCATGCCGGCTTCTGCTGCTCTTTTGGTCCTTATCTGTTGGCTCTTTGCCACTGCTCCTCGGACGCTGCTGTCTCCGCTGCTGCTCCCAGCGTCTCCCACTGCTGCCTACCGGGGAGAAACTCCCCCAGCTCCTAGCCACAGGCACTCAGCCCAGCTTAGCACTGTTCCGAGTCCCTGCAGCCCCCCAACCGGGGGCTGGGGGGGGGCAGAGCCCCCAAGGGGCCCTGAGCTCCTTCCTCGTGGCTTCTACAACATGGCCACTTCTTCTTCCACAACCAGTACCACTGCTTCTTTTCCGGTCCAGAGAGATATGTTTATATTTTGCAGGAGCACTGATTGGGTCAAACCCCAAGGGTCACCACCCCCTGGGGGTTACCACTTTCCTAGTTTCAGGGGGAAAACCTGGCTCAAACCACTACAGGAGCTCTGAAACACTGGTTTGAACTTGGCAGAGATGTATCTACTACATGAGTTTTTTTTAAATGCAAAGCCTATCCTACTTTGCGGCATAATATACAATTTTTCATCCTTGAAGTGTTTTCAGACCATTTACTTTTAGTCCCAGGAAAACAGTCATTATAGGAGTCAGAACTGAGAAAGGCAGGATGAGAGACTTGCTTCAGAGGGAACTGGTATCAGGGCTAAAATTCACTTGCTGTCATTCCTGGCAAAGGTTTTGAAGACCTGTACTGTACATTTGATTCCCACTTGACCCAGTGTTACGGGCTCCCAAGAAAAGCCAACATCTACGTTTTTAACAGAGCAATGTCTGTATTTTTTTGCTTCACCTCCACTGCGGCAGCACTAATGCAAGTTCCAGTGGTGCAGTGAAGACAACAAGAGGTGTTTTTCAGGCAACTGCTTAGTGTTTCTCATAATGACATCCCCACACAAATGATAATTCAACAATTCTATGTTTGAATTATCTGATGGTGAAAAAATTTTCAGAATCTATGATGTGGGGATAATTAGGACTCTTGCTAATAATTCTGTGCACTTTTTATTTTTTCCCTTCTCAGTGAAATGAGATTCACATGGATTAATTACTACCTGCTATAAATAAATGCTACGAATGGCAATCTACATCGCAGAGAGTAGCTGTCGTTTAATATATTGCAGCTTTTCACGCACCTGTTTGCCTGATGCTGTTGCCATGGAAACTGTACTTTATAAGAGAAGCTCTGCATAATTAGCATGGATTGAGGTCTATATCAATCAGAATAATTTGGAGGAGCAAGAAGAGCCTGAAGGAGAAGGCAAATCTACTTGTCTCTGTAGGGAAGGTATCAGACCTCCGCTGTGTGGTAAATAGTCAGGCAGTTACTGGAAGAATTCAGCAGAATTAGCAAATTTAAGGGAACCAAATTAAAAAAAAGACAGAAAACTTAGTCCCCATGGTTTTCATTATGAAACAGTATTAAAATGGGCTTTGAAAAATTAACAAAGACAAAAAATCTATATATATTTGTGTAATTAACTTGGAGGTTTTGTCACAAGCTAGGTTTCCTAGTCTGCACTAATGCCATCAGTCTGGGAGTCTAGCAGTGATGCACAACACTGCTGGTAATGCACAGCTTTCACTTCTGGATCTCCTTCTGACCATGTAGATAACAAAAATTAATTCTCTGAATTAGGTGAGAGAAGGATAATAACTTATGAATTCTGACATGTAGGTTTCATAATGAGACCTTGTGTCTAGAGTTCGTTGCTTTTTGCCTAAAGCTTCAAGACACACAGCAAACATACAAATGCAGTTATCCAGTCAGTGCATCATCCTAATCACAACACAGGAGATTAAGGATAGAACAGCAGCTTTAACTTTAATTTTTCTTCCTTCTTGTCAGTTGGTGTCAGAAATATCACTTTAAACAAACAGAAGAAACAGGCTCAATGGTTTGCAAAACACCTGAAATGAAAAAGTTGTTGTTAAAAATAAAGTTGGAAGAGCTCTGTATGTGTTTGTGTGTGTCCATGCACAAGCAAGTGACTGAGTGAATATTCTGCTAATATTGTTTTGGCTGTGATTCTCAGCTGGATGTGATACAGTATTAATGGAGTAACTAGAGTACAGGAGATTTCTTTGACTGTAGCTTTGAATTCTTTAGGGATCCACTTTGAATGTAAGTGTCAGTGTAACCTTGTATTTCTGTGTTGGTAAGAAACGTTGATAATATGAGCTACTGAAACAGCTCAAGAGGAAGAGGTAAGGAAAGCTGGAAAGTCTCTTTTCTTTGGTATTTGTAATGTCAAGGAACAGTTTCTAACACAATGGATAGTAAATGTCATCCAACCAAAGGACTTCTTGTAAAACAGCAATGTGATGGGGTATAGTATGTGAATTGTATTGGCTTTGAAGGTGCAGTTACTGAAATCAGTCCAGGTTTGAAGGATTTTCAGCCCTTATACAATAGACAAGTTATAGGTCTTGGGTGATACTGCAATGGCCTATGCTACTTTATTTAAGTTATGCAAGAAGATTGTGATAATCGTCTGTATTGGGCAGATTGAGAGGAGGGGAAAAAAAGGAATTAAAATCTCAAATTGCTTTAGTTATTTCCATGGTATTTTAGTCCATGTTCTGAAATCTTCCTTTATCCCCAAGGTTTTATTCATTTAGAAGCTTGTTGCAGTGTGGAGTGCTGTACTAGATTATGAGCTGGAGAAAACTCCTTTGCTGCATGTAAGTAACAAATCTGGATGAGAAGGTGAGTTCTTCACCTCTGCTGATCCCTTGTACTGGATGGGTAGCCCTGGCTGTAGGTACAGTCTGAGGAATGAGATGCTGGAAAGCAGTGTGCTGCAAAATGGGACCTAGGGGTCCTTCTCAATTGTAAATTGAATATGAGTCAGCAGTGCCCTGGCAGCCAGGAGGGCCAACCGTGTCCTGGGGGGCATCAGGCAAAGCATCGCCAGCTGGTCGAGGGAAGGGATTGTCTCGCTCTGCTCTGCACTGGTGTGGCCTCATCTTGAATATTGTGGCAGTTTTGGGAGCCACAATATAAGGAAGATATTAAGCTATTAGAGAGTGTCCGAAGGAGGGCAATGAAAATGGTGAAGGACCTTGAGGGGAAGCTGTATGAGGAGCAGCTCAGGGCACTTGTTCTGTTCAGCCTGGAGGAGACTGAGGGGAGACCTCATTGCAGTCTACAACTCCCTCCTAAGGGTAAGAGGAGGGGTAGACAATGATCTCTTCTCTGTGGTGACCAGTGACAGGACCTGAGGGAAAGGCCTGAAGTTGTGTCAAGGGAGGTTTAAGCTGGATATTAGAAAGAAATTCTTCACCCAAAGGGTGGTTGAGCACTGGAACAGGCTCCCCAAGGAAGTGGTCACAGCACCAAGGCTGACAGAATTCAAGAAGTGTTTGGGTGATACTCTCAGGCAAATGGCTTGACCCTTGGGGATGGTCCTGTGCAGGGCCAGGAGTTGGACTTGATGGTCCTTGTGGGTCCCCTCCAACTTGGCATATTTTGTGATTCTGTGAGAGACTTTCACCTGTGCTGAGTCTGCTCTAACATGGAGGGACATTTCATGGGCACAAGCACATATTTGAATGCAGCTACCACAGAATGTTGAAAAGTATTTCTTACAGCTGCTTCTGTGGAAGGATAGGACAGAGACTTGAGTCCCGGGCCTCTTGACAAAGGAATTGTCTTTGCCAGTTTCAGAGCTGTGCTACATCTGCCATTCTTCTTCCTCCTGCTGAAGCTCCTTCCTGCATGGTACCATAGCTCTGATAGTCAAACCAGTGCATTCCCTCACCCAAAAAGGGTACCTGGAGTGCTTATTTTTGAAAAACATTTTGAATCCCTTCACCCTGAAGAGAGACCCCAGAAAGAAGAGCCACAGGTGCAGCCTCTTGTAGCTGCTCTTTCCCCAGCCTAGGTTTGCATCAGGTAAGAACTGGGTGCCACCACTGTTGTCTGGGGCAAGCTTGGAAGAACATGCTAAGGCAGGTGACAGCTTTCACTTAAACTCCTTAAGCACTTTCCTTTTTAACAGCTTCCAGAGAAAGGTTGCAATTGAGTGAAATATCTTGGGTTCTAACTTTGAAAGGAGGCACCTACATTCAGCAGAAAAATCCTGCTTTTTAGGAGCAAATCTAGCTTTAAGTCACTATTTCAAGTTAAGCATTATAGCTCTGAGAGTAATGATCCAACCAAAGTGCTTCCATAAATTCAATTCATTAAAATAATATTTCCTCTGGCCCCAAAAGTTCCAGATCTCATAAACTACCCATTTGAAATTGTTAGATAAGTTTGGGGGTTTTATTGTTTTTCAAGAGAAAAATGTTGCCTTGAGACTAGGAATGTGTTTGGTACAATTTAGTCAATTTTAGAGGTGTTCTCATTGGAGTTATTCCTCATTTTACTTGGTGTAAAGGAGAGGAGAACTGGCTCCTTATCTCTAGTGCTGCAAATCCATTTATATCTGTGCAGTAAGAATTTAGAGAGAAAGGGAAAAATTTAGACAGAAAAGCTTAAATAATGTGGGAACAATTTTGGAAGGTAATCTTTGTACCTCATTAAGATTGAAGGATGGCACAGATGAGCAATTATAAAAATTTCTTAACCTATGTCAAATTATTCTGTGATCTAGTAAAACAGTAAGATAGATTTTCCTGTGTCTACTTCCATCTTTTTCTTTTCTTTTTTAATCAAAAGCTATAAGTTTTGTACTGTCTATTAAAAAGAGTGAAAAATGCATAAAAATCCTCCTATTTACATATGCACCATATACATATCTGACAGAAGAGGATGAATAAAAAATGTCCGGGTATAAAGCCTTGAACAACTGAATGGAAACATTATTTTTAAGCAGATGTTTTTAATGTGTAATATTTATATGTTAAATCTTAAATATCTTAGATATGTTTAATGTTTATAAAAGGGGCTGTATTGTGACAGCAGTAGGTTTGAATTATTTAATAAGGAGAAAGCCCATAGATTCCTTGGCTGCAGCAACATTGCTGGCACTTTAAAGGTAATTATTGAGGTATCATCCCCTATGAAGACGAAATAAGAGTTTGCTCCCCAACCACTGCCTTGCCCCCATACCTCAGTTTGGTGGTATTGGAAAGGAACTGCTATAATGAAAAAAATACAGAATAAAAGCACTGATTCATTTCCTATTGCCTTCAAAAACCTCATTCACTAAGACAGACTTCAATCGCTATCAGTACTAGTCCTTTTGAGGTGAAACGAAAGCCTTGTTATGTGCATTTTCACTTTGCTAAGCAAGCCAATATACTTGCCATAAAAATATGATTATACTCTAGGCTTAATTTCAATGTATCTTGCTGAAAATAAAGAGACTATAAGAAAATTGTTTTACCTGTGAAGTTAGAGCTCATCAGTGGAAGGTGCTAAAACCTTCCAAGTTAGGAAAATGGGACCAAAGTTGTCCCAATATATCTTCTAGTCTCTGATAACAGCAGCAAGTGGTTGGTACTTTTTGTAATTTAGAAAACTTCAGTAAATTCAGAAAACATCATTCCCTCACTGAACAGTGAACAATGTTTAATTAACACCAAGTGATGAGGCAGGCACAGTTACAGGAAAGATCTTCGAAGTATTAAGGATTAGCATCATGTATTTGTAGTTCTGGTTTTGCTCAGAAACTGCTTGGTCCAGTTGAACCCAACAGAATAAGTTTCTTTTGAAAGCATGGTTTATTTTGTTGTTGCTGTTGATTTTTGTTTGAATTTCCAAACCTGAGACCTGCTTAAGTCTGAGGAGAACACTGGAGAACAGCTGTTGTCAGTGTGTTTTTATTCCCCTTGATCCTCTTCCTTTTCTTACCAGTTTTTCCTCTCTTGTGGTTTGTTTTAACTACTCATTCACGGCTAGACAGCTAGAATGGGAGTGGAAAAGCTTTCAGACAGAATCAGGTCTGTAACCTTTCTCCCTTTGGCAAAATGAGTGGCATTAGCTCTGAGTCTTCACTGCCTCTATTTCAGTATGCTGGGTTGCTACACTGACTTTTCAGTGTAAACCTGGCTTTTAGAAAGCAGTGTGTAACTCATATATATCATAGGTAGCCACAGAGGACATATTTTGGAGTTTCACATTGTGGGGGAAGAAGAGAGCGACAAAAGAGGCATATCTCAAAACAAAAGTACTGCTAACCACACTCAGTGAGTACATTTGCTTCTGCTGGCACGTGGCATTTGGAGGTGCTTTGGGGAGCAAAGGGATGCAAAATTTTCTGGAGTGAGGCTGGGCTTGAAATGTCTCAAGTCCTCATAGAACTCCATTAAGCCATTTAGAGATGCTTGTGTTGTGCTTTTATCTGAACACAGTACTTGATAGACAGTAATGCAGTAAAACGAAAAGACATAATGACTGTGCAAGAAAAACGCAGCATCCTATGCCTTCCCTCTGAAACTCAGGGAATCTTTAGAGGTCTGTAGACAGCAGGGGCTGCTTATCTTGCTTAACTATGTCTCCTGCCACTGACACAGAAGCAGCTTGCTTTTATGGTTAATGTGGCAGATTCTCCCTTTCTATCCCCATTTGGCTACCCATGGAAGTTATTTACAACCTCAGCAGAAAGATCAAACAACACTGTGATAACTGGCCCCTATCGACACTGTCAGGTTTCCAGGTCTGTAAGACAAATGTTGTTTCTGGCTTGCAGCACCCTGTGTGCTGTGCATTTTGATGCAGATTTTTATTACCTGGCAGGTGGCTTGGGAGTCATGGATGGAAAAAAGGGCTGAGATCAATAACGGAGAATGATCAAGTCATGTCAGAGAGGGGGCAGCAGGCAACAGTTGTGGAAGTTGCCCCTTGACATGACTCTCAGGGGGGTGGGGAGTGTGAGGGAGCACCTGGATTTCTGAAAGGCACCATGCTGTGTTAAGAGTGCCTAATTGTGGCTGTCACTGTGGTCAGCTAAAATAACAAAGGGCTCTGAGCAGGGATGGTGAATAATTGCATTTTGTTCTGATTGTTGATGTTGCTGCCATCTCTCTGTCTTGCCCTGGGCCTGCGTTGGCACAGGTTTCCTGAAGTGCAGGCTCTGTTAGAGCCATAGGGTTGGGAGAGGCCCTGAGAGACGCTCTAGTCCCATGTAACCATTTTATTTCTGAGAAGATCTCATCCTCCCTGCTCTTAAAAACCTCTGCAGTCAACTTCCTTTAATACACTCACTTCTTTTTATCAACTGGTGCTGCCATTGTTTTATCTATAGACATTTCAACATGGGGTTAACTTTCCCAGCTTGAAAAGACAAGTGACTAATACTTCTAGCAAAGGCTATAGGCTGCTATTGTGCTTTAATCCTACTTTGCTTCTTCCAGGATCAGAGAAGTTCTGTTTTTTGCAGTAAGACCTGCAGATGTTGTTGTTTGATTTCAATAATTTACTAAAACCCTCACAATTTTTGCTCTGGTTGCACTAGCAGGGAAGGGGTATGACAGAGAAGGGCCTTGTCAAAGTTTCAGGCAGAACTCAGAAGTAGATGTAAGCTACCTGTTAATTTTGTCTTAGTTTGTGTCTCCTTAGAATTAGATGAGAAGCAGATTCTGCAGTTTTCTTCCAGCACAATCCAGGAAGATGCCTGTAAGCAATTTCTGCATTATAGTCTCTATTTATATCTGTAATTAAAGAAATAAGTATCATAGTTATCTTTCTAATTTCATAATTACCTCTTTGAAATAATAGCCCTGTTCCAGGTGTTTTCTAAAATAAAACAGCTAGGGAAATTAATTTCAATTAGAGAGGAAAAAAATAAACTGAAATGGAGTTTTATTTTAAAAAAATCAACCTAAAAACACAATCACAAAAAAACCTCCCAATAACAAAACCCACACTTTTCTTGGAGGGTACTTCATTTAGGTAATTAAATCTGTGCAGTGTGAATAAACCACTGGCAGCAGTGCCCTTTATCAAATGACATTTAGAGCACATTAATCTGCTGAATTCTGAGGCTTCTCAGCAGCTTAAAACGCATCTGGAGGCAAAAAACCAGTGAATTCTTAATGGGAATGAATAGTCTTTTGCTATGTAGTACAGATGCTCTAGGCTTTCTCACTTGGAAGATTTAGTAATGTTCAGAAACCTGAGTTGTATACATGTAAATTCATAAGCAATCACAACTTTATGGTGTGTGTGTGTTGGTGTTCATAAGAAAGATAAGTTTTTCGTCCAACAGAAAATGAGAGAATCCATGAAGGGAACACTTAACCACTGCTTTCTTTTCTCTCTCCCTAATACTTCTTCCAGCACCTTTTGTACTGTCTGTGACCACTGCAAATCCTATTTTCCTTCTGAGGCAGGGTTGTAGGAAGAAACTGTTTGAGCTTAACAAGCATGACTTTCTCCCCAAACCTGCCAGGCTTGGCAGCTCTCTGAATGCTCCTTTCCACATACCCACATCAAAGTCCAAAGCTGAATTCTGCAGCAGTGCCTCTTCTCTTCTCCAGCTTTAGGTAACCCCCCGAAACAATCACTGGAACAGAGCTCATGAGAAAAACTATGTCCTGAAAGCAAATTATTAAGGCCGCAACTCTCTTCTGGAGTTTTTCAAAGTGTGTCTGTTGCTGTTACTCTTGTAAGGTTGCTGCTGCTGTCAGGAATTACACCAACAGCGTACAGTAGCACCCACCATCATGCAGGCCCCATTGAGCTATTTAAGTTTTCAAAGTATCAATGGTGTTTCTTCTTCCCTAGGTTTTAATTCATTCACACGGCCTTGCTGGGATGCAGCGAGTCCTTGATGAGTTTCATTAATCAAATGTTCTGTTCAGGTGAAGGGCTCAAAGTTTGCAACTTTGAATTCGTGTGTAACTGCTGAAGCTGGCCTGGACATCTCTTAAGAAAACCTTCTCTGGTAGGATCCCTAAAGTCTCGTCTAGGGTAAGAATTGAAATTTTTCTCAACTAGCATAGGGAAATGCTATAGCAGAGGGTGAAAAGTAAAGTGAACTCACTTGACTTTAGAGATGAAATACAGTCTTGGGGATACTCAGTGTCTGAAAGTGTCAGAGCTGCATGTTATGCTAGCCACATGCAAATTCTGTTTCAGGGTGAGATTTGGCACGTCACCTCATCCCACCAACCAAACCACCTGAACTAAATGATTGTTCGCAATTGAAACAGTTCAGTTGAATTAAGTATCAGTTATTTTACTAATAACATGGTACTACAGACTTGGCGAGGAGGTCCTGAGTCGGCATTGGGAAGGGATGGAATGAAAAATGACCAGAATTCATTCATGAAAAAAGCATGTTTCAAATTGTGAGTGGGATTACTGATTAGAAGAATAGAAACTAGGCATTTAAGATCTCTTTGAAATTAATGCTTCAAAAAGCATTTGCCTTTCTAGGGAAAATATTCTTTGATCATTGCAAAACATATGTGAATTTGCTGATTTTCCAAAATTGTGCTTTTTCTTTGTGTTGATAACTAAGGCTATTGCTGTTTAAGGACTTGAACCCATACAGCCTTTTTTCTCTCCTTGATCCAGAATTGAAGTCATAATACTGCTTTTTTGTGATATTATGATCATTTCCATGGTAACAGACTGATGTCCAAAGTATAGGATCATGACTTTAGTGTGGGATCAAGCAAGAGGAGATAAAGTTCTTATTAAAATGAAATGGAACTAATAAAAAAAAAATCCAATAATTTTATTATGCATTTCCTTCTCTAACTGACCATAAGTGCAAATGAAAGTACTTCTTTTAATGAGTTGTCTGTTTTTTCTTGTTTATGTTGATCAATAAAATGTTAGTTTGAAAAGAAACATGGACTAAAGAAATGCAGCAGCTATATATTAAAAAAAGGTACTTAAAATCCTGATGGTAAATTCTTCTTTAAAACAGAGGAGAGCTTTCTAATACCAACAGACCTCTATAGAGCAATGGCCATGAAATGTTGCTTGGCAGACCATGTCCAGAAAAAATTGCATTTATGATTTTTTTGTAGGCCCCTAAGGAACTTACTGATCCACCCCAGCTGAGACTCTGCTCCTTTAGGCTACCTTAGTCATAACAGTTCTCTGTTAAGACCTTGCAAGATCCATAGCAATTGTTCTGCCTCCAGTCACTCACACCAAGGAGAAAGAAACCACATCCCCAGAGAGCTCTTCTGGGAACACTTGCATGTGTATAGCAGAGAAGACCACCTCCTGCATGCTTTGGAGTACCCTGAACACAATAAATATTTTGGAGGACATCATAAAGGCAAGGCAATATCAAAAGAAGCCCATCTGCTATTGGCAATCCAGATGCATTAAGCTAACTCACAAAATAAAAAGTTTGTTAGGGTTACCTTTGCTTTGTGTGTTCCCCTTCCCTAGAACTGAGGCTATCTTGGACTGCACGAACACTTTCTAGATATTTCCAAATAAGAAAAGAAAGGCAAAGAGGACCCTGGTTTAGTACTATAATACAGCAAAAGATGCCTTTGATGCAACAAGAGGTTGGCTGACTTGTCTTCTGTCACACAGTGAGTGGTTTGTACAGAGAGGACAGAGAGACTCTTTCTAAACATGAGACTATTGTCAGTCCTGTCAACTTCCTCCAACACCTTTTTCTAAACAGTTGTCACCCCAGCAAGGAAATACTGGGACATCTGTACTTCTGTAAAGTACGTATGGAAAGCCTAGAAGGTATGACTGGCCAGCCTGTGGCTGTGATGTAAGGAAGGCTGAATATGGAACAAGAGTCTCAGACTATTCCATGCCTTTGGATTTTGTGGAGCCATTATGAGTCAACCCATATTACTCTGAATCCTCTTTCTGACCTTTGCCATCAGACTAAGATGTCAAATTCTCTGTTCTCATCCCATGGGCCTGTTTCTCCTCTGGCTTACACTGAGACAAGTCAGAAGAGCCCCCCAAGGCCAATATGTTGGTGTAAATGAGAAGGAAATCAAGCAGTGGGTGAAGATAGTCATGGGCTTCAGGATCCGTTCTCCCTTTGGTGCATGCTGTGATTTATGCACAGAACTCCTACTAGCAACAGTGGGAGAAGAGACACTTACATTGCTAAACAGGATTTTTTTTCTCAGCTGCCTGAAGCTACTCAGCATAAGCCTGTTGTGAAAGTGATGGGAGATTTAGGGGAAGGAATGCCAAAGAGAAATAAGAAAATGAAAACTAATCCTGAACTAAGCAATTGTAAGAATTGTGGGGGCTTTGCTGTATTTTTTTCTTTTCCTTGAAACATGTAGGATTTTTTAACAACTAGATAATTGTTCTTAATAGTCCTGAATTTTTAAAGTGTCTCTGTGGGTGTGGATTTGCACAATCAGTGATAAGTGTGAAGGTAAAAGTACAAGGAAAGTTGAGAGTTGAAAAGCTGGAATCACTTTTCTGCTCATTTCCTTCATTGCAATTTGCCTTATAATAGCAGACTTATATAGAAATGCAGCTGTTGCCCTTGCTGTTTTGTAAACCAGGTTTTGCTCCTTTTTTATTTTAGTAGAAATGTAACTTTTGATCCGATTGCCAGCTTCAGAACTGTTATAATTAAGACAAGTTTTTCCACTCTTCTGCCTTCTCTGCAGCGTCTTCTGATTTTCTAGCCTCTAACAAAAGGCTTATTTTCTTGCCTTGAGGTGTAGGCATAAGGGCAAGCTACTCCTTGACATTACAGGGTAGAATCTACCAGGTCTGCTATTATCCGAGTTCAGGTATTGCAGCAAACTGGCAAGAGTTAATCTTTATTAAGCAAAAGCATATAGGACCCACACAGACTCTATAGTTGCACTGTATTCTCATGCTTACCATTTCCTTTATTGATTTGCCTGTCTAAATGAGTACTTCTAAACTCTGTGGGTGTTTTCCAATTAGATAAAAGGCAATTCATGTCACCCTGCTGCAACTCTAACAGCCATAACTAAGAGAGTGCACTGAGGACTTCTCAGCAGAACAACCTAGTTTAATCAAGGCGGCCCCCTTCAGTGCTGCCTCATCTGCAGGACATCTCTCTTCACATGCAATGCTTCCTTTATTTAGAGCAACTTTGGAGGAATGGGCTGCAGCTACACTAACTGCTGTGACTGTGCTTTATGGGCCAGCTATATGGTTAGTGGAGAAGATGCATGAGCTTCTCTCTCTCGGGCTGTTTTGGGAAAGAGTTGCTGTCAGGCCACTGCCCTTTCCAAACGGGAATAAAAACATCTCAGAAGATTGTCACTGCTGCTTATGTGAATGGTGCTGTTTCTGTGAGAGCTGAATCTGATAAACCTTCTAATGGTCAGAACCGAGCAGACCTTTGCTGAGTGTTATGCATTTGCTGAAGAATCATAGACTCTGTCTTTCGTGGAGATGCCTGTTTTATTGTATGCTCAGAGAGCTCTTCCCTTCCCCTTCCTGAGATGATGTGCCTCTGATGGACAAACTCTGGGCATGGCTGAGGAAACCACAGAGGAAACTGAGTGTTTAACTCTGAAACTCTGTTTACCTTGAGACTCTTCATTCTATCCTGGTTTTGACTCTTTGAATTTCTCCTTGCTGCTGCCTTTCACACTCTGCCACACACTCTTCCAGAAGACCAACCAGCTGAAAGACTTTGGACAGATGCTTCCCTTCTCATCTTGAGCAGGGTTCCTGTGCATCTTGCTTTGCTATCCAGCACTGTGTCCCCACAGTCTTTTTGATTTCTCTAGTGGCACATCCCTTGGGACCTCCACAGAAACCTTATAGCTCTGAGCCTGTTTGTCGCCTTTAGGTAGGACCACTGAAATCAACCTTTAATGGATAAAGTGAGCAAACAGTTGTTCCTAATGCATCAGCTAGAGCTCTGTGAGAGGTTGGGAAGGCATTTTTGGCTCCATGTATTTGTTATTAAGAGAGAGAGAAATGTGGCTGGGTACACAGAATTTAATCTGCTTTGCTTTCTACCCGGAGATCTCTTAGAAGATACCATGGCTTCATACAAATTCAAAGTCACCGGCTGGCTTTGAGCTAAGGATTTCTCTTGGTGTACTCCATGGTCTCATTCACTGTCTGATGTGTAAGGTGTATTCATAGTGTCTGCAGCACTAAAAGAGTTTTTGGCTTAAACTGTAGAGTACAGAAGTGGCAGCGTATAACTGAGATGAAATCTATCTAGATACTGTGCAGAACTGAAGGCCCCATCTAGAACCTCTTTGGTATCAGATGTTTTTTTTCTGAAGGGACAGGTCTACCTAAGTTTTCCTTGAGCAGCAGCGCTGCTGTAGACCCCAAACTGTGATTGAGTCTTGTGGAGCATCAGGTGACCAAGAAATCCTTTTCAGTTTCAGTTCCTTGATTGTAACCAAAGTTGCAATGAAGAGTATTTTTTTAACCTTCAATATATTTTATTCTTACCAAAGTTAATGTTCCATTATTTTATTTTTCAGTAAGAGGAGAGAAAGGAATATGCTGTTAACATGTGAAACAAAGGACAAAATAGGGCTCTTAGTTTTAGTTTTTGTGGAGTTCTGTTTGTTTGCTTTAGAGAAAGGGCAGAAGAGACAGTGAATGACATTTGGCTATGGTTCTCTATTACCTTATGTAAGGACCTCGTATTACTGCTTGTGTGTTGCCTATGCAGAGCAACCAGAGGAAATATGCCGTGATTCCAGAAATTCTAGGTGTGATTTTGAGCAGGTTCTTCTAATTTTTCCCTGGGCTTGAAGCAAAATATCTGATTCTTCTTGATTCAGAAACTACTACTGCTTTTGCTGTGGCAACATGAAGTAAAAGAATTATCTGAAGGGATGCTGTGAAGGGCACTGGACTAGTCTGCCTGTAAAAGATGACTGAGACTCTCTGGGGGTTGGAGCTCACCTGGTACTTTCTGCCTTGGGGCTACATGCCCAGAGGCAAGAAGCTTGCCAGTGTCCTACCAAATCCAGTTGTTGGACCCCACTGTATTCAGGAGAGGCAGCTGCTTCACCTTCGTAGTGTAAAGAAATGAGTCCCTGCTAAAGGACCTTTGGGTTTACACAGCTCTTTGTTCAGTGTGAGCAGAAAGTGCTCCCAGCACGGTTCTCTTCCCATTGACACCGGTGTCAGCCAAGCTGAATGCTGCATCAGCTCCTCAACCTACTCCCTTGCAGCCCCTTTTCAAAGTGCATTAACTGGTAACTTTTAAAAGTCTAATTACTGCTGCCCTTATTCACAAGATACTTGAATCCTTCCAATGTGTACGATGCCCCTTAGGTGGGATGTTTCCAGGCCACAGTCTTCAATCCTCAGAAGCACTGCATTTTTTGGTGAAAATGTTGTTGAGATGTGGCTGGTAAACCTTCCTTGTCAGGAGCATTAAAGTACAGTCCCAGTGAGAAAATACACAATGATTTGTAACTCCTTTCCCCACCACCAAAACAACTGCCTGGCTAACCTGCAGCTTTTCATATCCAGTATGTTAATGCCACCTGGTTGCTCTGACACAGAATGTGAGATGGCTCAGCTCTACTTACCCTTCTTCTCGGATGTCACCGGCCCCATTAATTCATGTTTGTCTTCTCTAACCTGCTCATTTTTCCATTAAACTTGTGGGAACTCAATTGTATTGGAGGCTTATATCCTTGTCTTTCAAATTTGGATGAAATTAACCACTGAGCTCAAAAGATGAGGGAGGACTTGCAAATTTACACATTTATTGGACAGACAGCGTGAGGGTATAAGCATCTTATTATTAGAATGTTATGCTAAAAATATATACTAAACTGCCTGGAAATTTACAGGGTGACTCTACTTATCTGAAACATCATCATACAAAATTATACTTGTCTATAAAAATAATTATGAAAACATTCCAGTAAGGAAAAATAAGGAAAAAAAACTCAATCATGGTAAATGGCATTTTTCAGCTCTCATTGGAGCATAAGCAAAGAAGAAGGGACTAAACACCAAAAGGTAAAATGAGTAATATGTTACTTATTTCTCATATTGAGATTAAGAAAAATGTGAAAATGGATATGTTAAGAATAAAAGTATTATAGATGAGTTGAAAATATTTTGATAGCAGTTTGCATTTATTTCCTTCCAAAAATTAAGGCAGTTCATTTTTTTTTCTTCAAAATGCAGGTTTGAATGCCTCTAGCACACTTACAAGTATGCTGAAGGACTTTATTAATTTTAAGAATTCTTTAATCTTGCTTTACATCGTATGAGAGATGCAGGTTTACTCAGGCGTGTGAAATCACTGAACAAGCACTGCATCGCAGGGCAAGATGAATAAAATTAGGGTTGCCATGGGTACTTTGCTTTTGAAATTTTTCACTTTTGACTTTTAAGTCTAAACATAAAAATCCCAGTAATTTTTGGCTTTTGTAGTTTAGTGCTGAATACACACATAAATTAACGACTTACTTGTGGCTGTAAGTGTGGCTATTACTGCCTAATGTATAACTCCCCATACGCAGACAAGCTTTGTTTTTTCCCTTGTTCTCTAAGTTTTAATTGCCTAGTGTTTTGCAGTACAACATAAAGAGCAGGTGTTCAGAAATTGTGTAGAAATTAAAAAAAAAAAAAAAGAAGAAACAGGTTATTTTTTGCCTGAGAAATTTCCTCTGGCATTTGGAAGAATGGAAGGAAGATAAATGAAGACCAGGGTTTTTACTGATGCTAGTGTAGGCTATAAAAAATAAAGAAAATCAGGAGAAGAAATAATCTATGAATAAAGACATGTAAATGATATTGATTCGGGGAATATCAAATTGCAGAGCATTTCCTCTGCTTTATGCAAACTCATGAAAGCAATCTGTTGCTATGAGGAGATTAAGTGATTCCAACCTGAAAGTTTCATTAAAAGTTGTTTGATGTTCAACCAGCACCTGCAGAGGTGTGTGGATGATGTGGTCGTTGCTGTGTTGAAATACAGAAAGCTGAAATCATCCCAGGGGGCCTGATCTTGCCTCCTGTATTGCTTGCTGCAGGGACCACAGTCTTGAAGGCTGGGGCTTTGAAGCTTGCTTTTTGCACCCCTTCAAGCTTACAATACTGGGGTGATGCACTCGTCTCTTGTTGGATAGACACAAGGGTGAGACCCAGCATGTGCTGACCCTCTGGCTGCAAAACTCTTTGATGAATATTTCTACTACTCTATAGACAGAGCTGAGCAATTACTGAAGCAGCTGCCCTGGTCCTTAGGAACAGCGTAGCTGTTGAATGAGTCTTTCCCAGCTTTGGGGAGAGTTTTGCAGCCTGTTTTTGGTTATGCCTTGCAACATTTTGTTAGTCAGTCACAACCAAGTGAGTTGGTTCAGAGCTACCCTGCGCATCTGTAGAAGCCCCAGTTGCCAGTGTGGGCACAGTCCTGGTCCTGCTAGTAGGGTTTTTCTTTAGGCTAACAGGAGTCTCGGAAGGCAGGGTATGTCTGTTGCCAACCCTGTTCTCCATGGCAGTGCTGGTTGGTTCCCCAGACTTTAGAGATGTGAAGAACCTAAAAGATCATCTTATCCATCTGCTTGGCTGGCATGGGATTGTTCCCTACAGTGTATTTTCAAGTGTTTTGTCTCACTTAATTGATTTAAGTGGTGAAGCTTTTGTTACTTGTCTTGGGAGACATGTTTCAAAATATAATAGACTTGCTTGTTGAAAAATATTTCCAGATACATAGCCTACACTTTTTAATTACTACTGCCACTTTGCAATTACCAGTGCTAATTACCATTGCCATGTTCATTTTTAAAACAATGCAGTGAGTTCTGAAGTAGGATGACATTTAGAATTCTGACAAATACAACTGGATGAATATACATTCAGTAGGAAACTCTCCAGTAAATTATAACATTCTGTTATAAATCAAAGTAAAATATTGAGTTGTAAAATTTCTTCTGAAATGAGGGGTTCTGGGGGGGGGAAACAACCAAGCACTTCAAATCAAAGTGAAATGTTTCAAGTTTAACATAATTTAAAAGAATTGAATCTCACTTTAAAAAATATTTTTAATTGTAGTTGTTTGTCTTTCCATACTAACATTTTTTTTTCCTAATGAATGATATTTTGGAGTAAGAAAAACATCTTTCCTGGCTGCCGTGTCCCCAGATTCAGTTGTGTGATGATGTTTCATCCTCTGGAGCACAAAGTTGTTTGCTAACTATTACCGGGGCACCCGGCAACTGGAATACCTGTCTCTGAGGCAGTGCCCTGGCAGAACTGGTTTTCATACAAGCCCACGGGTCTGACTCTGATTTCAGAGCAGCCCCTCTGCTGTTCAGCCAAAAGTCTAGGGAACCCAAGTAACTGTTGCTGCTGTTGTCCTGGAGGTCATGAAGAAATTTGCCTGGAATTATCTGCAATTACTACAGTTTCATAGATAGCTCATTTTTTAGCCAATAACTTCCATAGAAGACTACTTTGTTGGGAGAAAATTTTGAGCAGGTTTGGGAAAAAATTCTGAGCACAGAAGAGTTTCTATGCAAGTGAGCAGAGAAATTATGGTTATGTTGGAGAACTGCTGGCAGGACTAAATACCTTCTGATTACTGGAGATACACTGGTATGCTATTCTGCCTCTTCTTGTGAGATGTTCTGGGGGATATCTTTTTAATGATAATGGCCACACGTTAAAAGATGTGCCTTGAAATGAAATGGATTTTATATACCCTTACCTGCATTATAAATGCAACACTTGTGATACGAGTTGATAACAGTTATTCTTGACAGAGTTTAGCTGTTATTTCAGCTTCAGTGCATTTTAATCATGCTTTCCCTGTCAAACATGGAAAATATTTCCATTCTTCATTCAGGTATCTTTTTCTTTTTCTCAGTAGCTCCGGGAAATGAAGCAGAGCAATAGAATCCTTTCAGTTCATCTGTATGTTTGTGTATCTCCACTCTACACTGAAAGCACGACCTTTAAAAATCCCTGTTGTTTTGGGGAAATATTATTATTACCCAAGCTGACTGATATTCTGCTGATATATACCTGTAAAACTGAAGTCCTGGAGTGTTAAAGGCTAGAAGAACAATTAATAGTGGGAAGGGAACCTGTACAGAGGATTGTAGATTTTAAGTCCAGTTGCTGGAGGGGTTTGCAGTTTCTAGTCAAATCAAAACAATAGTGGATAATTTTAAGCAGAGGAGCCAGAAATCTAAGTTGGATCAGCAGTTCTCAGGTTGGGATCTGGAGGGAGTAACTCTAAAATTCTCCTCCTGATTCTCTCCTTGATGTATGCTTAGTCTGGGACAAGTCATTCACTGTCTCCAACTTTTTTCTCTTCTCACTTTTCCAGAAGATGAGAATGTTTGCAATGACTAAGAAGAGGAGTGTTATGTAAGACAAATTGGTGGGGTGTTAGTGGGATTTGTTTGTTTGTTTGTTTGTTTGTTGTGTTTTGGTTCGGTTTTTTTTTTGGGGGGGGCAGAGGATTGGGTTTGGGTGGAGGAGATTTGTTTTTTTTTCTCAGATTTAAAATGAATATAAAGCAAGTTCACCTTTTTGCATGTTTTCTGAGAACTGAATCATGTAAGTCTATAGTAGTATCCTGTCCTCCACAGGATTAATATGCTTGCTCCATTTTTACTGTTTCTTTTGTCAGTATACAACCAGGTAAACTGCTCTTATATGAACAGAAGATGAGTTCTGAGGAGAAAGTTGTGAAATGTTTCGGTGGAGGGTTTTCTCAAATAATAATCATGATACTCTGCTCTACAGTCTCCTGGGTTCCAGGGACTGTACAGGTAGTAAATAACAGGCTTCCTTCCTGGACAGGGAAGCAAAACCACCAAACCTTCACCTCTGTGGGAACAAACCACATTTGTGACAGTGGGGTTCCACCAGGGTCTTTAATGGAAATTTTTGAGCCAGTCAAGGAAGGCAGTGGTGATTCAAAATGTCTCAAAGGTGAAAAAGGGCCTTTGCACAAGAGCTAACAGAGCTCATTGAGAGAGCTTTAAACTAGATTTGAAAGGGGAAAGGGATAAAGCCAGGCTTGTTAGAGAGAAGTCTGGGAGTGGTATGCCAATTTTCTTTTTTAGGACAATGTGCTTGCAAGGTCCCTCAGACTGCCCTCTCAGGGAGGTAGGGTGCCACAGCCCGAGGGAAAAGGGATAGGGACGCGGCACCACACAAAGGGTTCGAACACAGATGAAGGTCTGGGTGCAATGCCAGTTTATTGAAAGAACACAGAGACTGATATAGGGTATGTCTGAGGGGAGGATCCAGAACTGGGGAGGAGCATGGGACAGGATTGGAAGATAGGGAGAAGGTGGGTGTAACTTCTGGGTATCCAGGGGAAGGGACCAATGGTAGCTCACTCTGCACTGTGGCAAACCCCAACCAATCAGTGACAGAGGAGCGGGAAAGCAGGGGAGAACAAGGTGGTAAGCAGCTTTTGGCAGGAAAGTCTAAGGCAGAAAGGGGAATAACATGGGGATATATTAAACTTTACATAAAACCAGTAATAAACAGGGGTATAACAGTGGAGGTACATAAAACACAGGAAAAACTGGGGAATAACAAGTCAGTCCAGTGAATTAGCAGTCCATTTAAGCTCTGTAGATCTCTCTCCAAGGTTGGTATCTTTCTCAATCTGACTTCTTCTCCTCCACAGTAGGGGATGCAGATTCATGAGAGTTTTGAGCAAAGGCTCAAGGGTTACTGATGTTAGAAATCATATAACTGCCTGAAAATGGTCACATAGCATCCACACCAGTGTACGCACCATAGGCAACAAATAGCTGGAAGCTGTTGTACAGTAGGAAAACTATGATATAGTTGCCATCATGGAGACATGCTGGAATGGCCCGCACAACTGGAGTGTTGCAATGGATTGTTATAAACTCCTCAGAAGGGACAGAAAAGGAAGGAGAGGCGGTCTAGACTGTCTAGAGTTTAGTGAGGGTGACGATAGGGTTGAGCGTTTATGGGTAAGAATCAGCACAAAGGCCAACTGGGCAGATGTTCTGGTGGGAGACTATTACAGACTGCCCTTCCAGGGTGAAGAGACAGAGAAATTATTCTGTAAGCATCTGAGAGAAGTCTCACAGTCACTGGCCCTTGTTCTCATGGGGGACTTCAATTCACCAGATGTCTGCTGGAAATAAAACAAAGCAGAGAGGAAACAGTCTAGGAGGTTCTTGGAGTGCATGGAAGATAAATGCCTGACTCGGTGAGGGAGCCATCTAGAGAAGGTATCCCACTGGATCTGTTGTTTGCTAACAGAGAAGTTCTAGTGGGTGATGTGATTGTTGGAGCCCGTCTTGGGCACAGTGATCACGGAATGACAGTTTTCAATTCTTGGAGAAATGAGGGGGATGAGCAGAACTGCTGCCCTGGACTTCCAGAGGGCAGACTTTGGCCTGTTCAGGAACCTGGTTGACAGAGTCCCCTGGGAGGCAGCCCTGAGCAGCAAAGGAGTCCAGGAAAGAAATTTTAAAGGTGCAGGAGTAGGTAGTCCCTATGTGCAAAGACGAGTGGGCTGAATTTCAGCCTGGAACTCAGGGAAAAAAAAAGAGTTTATGACCTTTGGAAGAAGGGGCAGCCCACTCAGGTGAACTACAAGGATGTTGCGAGTTTGTACAGGGAGAAAATTAGAGGGATCAAAGCCAAACTAGAACTTAATTGGCTACTGCCATAAAAGACAATAAGAAATGCTTCTATAATTAGATTAGCAACAAAAGAAGGGCTAAGAAGTGCTAAGGAGAATCTCCATCCTTTATTGGACTATATGTCCCCCATTGGATATGGGAGACATATAGTGGCAGAGGCTGAGGAAAAGGCTGAAGTACTTAATACCTTCTTTGCCTCAATCTTTAATATTCAGACCAATTGTTTTCTGGGTACCCAGTACCCAGAACTGGAAGACAGGGGTAGGCAGCAGAATGAAGTCCCCATAATTCAAGAGGAAATAGTCAGTGACTTGCTATACCCCCCAGACACATGAGTCTATGGGACAGGATGGGATCCAACCAAGAGTACTGAGGGAGTCATCAGAAGTGCTCACCAAGCCACTTTCCATCATTTATCAGCAGTCCTGGCTGACCAGGGGGGTCACAGTTGACTAAAAGTTAGAAAATGTGATGTTCGTGCACAAGAAGGGCTGGAAGGAGAATCCAGAGAACTACAGACCTGTCAGCGTGACCTCCTTTCTGGGGACGGTCATGGAGCAGATCATCTTGAGTGGCATCACTAGGCATGTGCAGGACAAACAGGGGATCAGGCCCAGCCAGCATAGGTTTATGAAATGCAAGTCCTGCTTGACCAACATGATCTCCTTCCACAGCAAGGTGACCAACAGTGGATGAGGGAAAGGTTGTGGATATTTTTTACCTGGACTTTGGTAAAGCCTTTGACATTGTGTCCCACAGCATTCCCCTGGAGAAACTGGCTGCTCATGGCTTGAACGGGTGCACTGTTTGATGGGTAAAAAACTTTCTAGATGATCAGACCAGGGAATGGTGGTGAATAGAATTAAATCCAGCTGATGGTCAGTCATAAATGATGTTCTCCAGGGCTCAATTTTGGGGCCAGTTCTGTTTAATATCCTTATCCATGATCTGGACAAGGGGATCAAATGCACCCTCAGCGAGTGTGCAGGCTACACCAACTTGGGCAGGAATGTTGATTTTCTGGAGAGTAGGAAGGTTCTGCAGAGGGATCTGGACAGGCTGGATAAATGGGCCAAGGCCAACTGTATGAGGTTCAACAAGGCCAAGTGCCGAGTCCTGCACTTGGGTCACAACAACTCCAGGCAGAACTACAGGCTGAGGAAAGAGTGGCTGGAGATCTTCCTGGCAGAGAAGGTCCTAGTGCTGTTGGTGGACAGCTGTCTGAACGTGTGCCCAGGTGGCCAAGAAGGCCAATGGCATCCTGCTGAGGCTGCACCTCAAATCCCATGTTTAGTTCTAGACCCCTCACTACATGAAAGACATTGAGGTGCTGAAGTGTGTCCAGAGAGGGACAATGAAACCGGGGAAAGGTCTGAAGCACAAGTATGATGAGGAGCATTTGAAGGGGCTGGGATTATTTTTCCTGGAGAGAAAAAGAGCCTCCTGGGGGACCTCTTAGCTCTCTACATTTGCATGAAAGGAGGTTCTAGCCAGATGGGGGTCTGTCTCTTCTCCCAAGTAACAAGCAATAGGATGAGAGGAGATGGCCTTGTGTTGCCCCAGGGGAGGTTTAGATTGGGTATTAGGAAAAATGTCTTCATGGGAAGGGTTGCCAAGCATTGGAACAGGCTGCCCAGGAAAGTGGTTGAGCCACTATCCCTGAAGGTATTTAAAAGATGTGTAGATGTGGCTCTGATGGGCATGGTTTAGTGGACTTGGCAGTGCTGGGTTAATGGCTGGACTTGATGATCTTAAATGTCTTCTGCATCTTAAATGATTCTCTGATCTTACTGTAATCATTCCTTTGGGTGTCTCCTGTCTCTTGTGAATAACTAACCATGGGCTATTTTGAACTCTTCTGAATTCTGAAGCCAAAGTTATATTATTTTTTATATAAAATGGAGATTATTTCCATTGCAAGAGGCTTTGTATTTGTTGACATAAGTACACTAAATAAAACAAAATAGGTTCTGTAATGTAAAAATTCTTTGGAGGATTACTCCATAAAGTGGAAACTTACAAATCCCTAGTAACGATAGGCTTGAAACATCAATTTGAACAAATTTCTGCATGCAGTTTTACTATTAGTCTGGAAGATATTTTATATATATATTCTTTGGTGCATGGGCTCCCTCTGGAGCTTTATCTTATTAAAAAAGCCCCCAAACCTTAAAATGCTTGTAAAGGTTTTAATCAAAACCATCAAGCAAACAAAAGAAATAAAAGCATTCTTTCTGTCATTACAGCATTCAGTACAAATCTGTTATTCATGTATGTTTAATACATGTCTGGAGTCTCACCATATTATGCCATCTTGGGAAAGGAGCCATTAGAATGAATGTCTAGTTGGACATTAAAAGAGCCTTGTGTGAAAACTATGCCACACAACACACAAATAATTAATTACAATGCTCTGAAGATGCAAAGCGCCATGTAAATCCCAGGCATTCATCACACTGTTTAGAGTCTAATGGCTAATAACAGATTTGATTTAGCTTTCAGTGATTCATCATCGAAGGAAATTTTGTTACTCTGACTATTTACACTATCTTCCATATGTGTTTTATTAGAATGTGAGCACCCATAAAGGAGAAACATTTAATTTATTAAAATCCGACTCTGCCAATATTGGTGCAGACACTCTCAGAGCCTTTATCTGAGAAATTCTGGGTAAACTTGGACAGAATTACATGTCTGAAATCTATTTCATGATTCTGATGTGTTTACCAACTTTTCTTTATTAGGAACAAAGTAAGCAATAAGATCTGTATTGGTTTTCTGAGAGGGGAAGGCAGTAAAAGTCATATTTCCTTGAAATGTGTTATTACTATATGAAGAGCTTACAAATAACACTATTCTGAGGAATAGTTTCTCTTCTCTTTATTTTCATAAAATGGAAAGTTACTGTGCTTTAACCAACTGCATTTCCTTTTTGTTCAGGAGGGATTCTGATTGATATCAGTAACCAAGCATAGATTATGTACTTCAGTATTTATCTCTGATCTGTACACTATGCTGTCTTGACATGAGCTGAACTGTAGTTTTGTCCATCTCTCAATGCACTCTGACTATGGGCAAGGCAACTCAGAAATTTTGTCACACTTCTGACCATTACTGTTCTCTCAAGGGAGATTTTTAATGCCTTATTGGACGTGAAGGACTTTCTGATGCATGGAGGCCTGACTGGATTTCTCTTTTTTTTTTCGAAGTAAAAAGAGTAGCAACAAGAGTAACACCTTGCACCATTACTTTACAGCCAATGATACAATGGAGGTATTTCTGCCTGTACTGACTTTGTGACTCTCCCTGTAAAGACATTCTGTAGTGAGTGAATATTTACTTGTGGAGCTTGGGGAAGGAAGTCAAAATGTTTGGCTCTGAAAACAAAGACTACCCAGTCATTTTTCCTGAAGAAAAACAACAACCTCCTAAACCAAACAAAATTTTTTGTTTAGAAGGAAAAGTTCTTTTGTCCTCTGTGAGTGACCCACAGAGTCACCGCTGTTCTGTGCATGAGGATCTCTCATCTCAGCCTGTTGCTCGGGTCTCCCTCATATCTTTTCATATGGTCTACTTTCCTCTTGAAGTGTGTTGGCCTGGCTGACTTTTTTGAGGTGAGAATGTCATGGTCATTCATAGAGATCAGAGTTTCTTTGTAGTGGTGGCTGTCTGCTTCAAGAGTGTATTCCATTACACTAACGTTTATCTTCCTTGTTGGTACATTTTATTTTTGCAGATCCTCTTGCCTTGTTAGGAGAGGTTAATAATGATTATGATAACCTTGCTGTTTATTTTAATTTATTCAAGGCTAGCAATACATGGATTTAAAAAAAATAATAGAGCCATTATCTTCAAGACTATTATAAGCTGTGTGACTTCTTCAGTTAATAACTCACATCTTTTAAATTCAATTTACCAGTTAATCATCCCATTGTAATTTTTAACATTTACTGCTTTTCGGAAAATTTTAATTTCTCAGCGTTGTCTCATAATTAAGCTCACTGTGCACACTGTTTAACTTAAAAAGCACTAATAAGCAGGACACGGCACAAGTTGTTTCAAATCACTGCCTTTTAAAGGAGACACGTTGAACTTCCTGTGGTTAAAAAAAAACAAACCCACAACTAAGGGAAGCAGCAAGGCCCAGTGGGGAAAATTGTCATAGTGAGTGTTGTGACTACAGTCCTACTCCTGAACAAAGTTTGTTGAGACTGATGAAACAGGAATTTCCTTTCAGGATAAAACTTAGTTTTGATCTGGTTTGGGGCATGGTGCATACAGACATTTCTGCATCAGGTTTCCTTTCCTGGGTAAAGGCACTTTTCTCACTTGGTGGCAAATGGAGAAAGGGACTTCAGCCTGGTGGTGACCAAAGGCTGAGTCTTTGGATGTAAATGCAAAACATCTTCCCCAGGCAAGCACAGAGGTATAGCAGAAGTAGGTTTGCAGTGGAAGTGCAAGGATAAAGGGGCAGGTACAGGATCAGCAGTATTAGTACATGAAAATCATGGGCATCTAGCCAGATCCCATAAATTGGGAAAGGTCTCATTTTACCTTGGTCACAGACACAACAGTTTGTAGCTAGACAGCTATTGCCAGCACCTTGAGATTTTTCCTTTCTCTGCTTTGCTGAATGGATCTCAGGTGTTTTATGAACAGGTGAAACCCAAGGCTTGCCTTGATCCTACTCTGCTAACAGAGACTCTTTTCCTTTGTCTGCTGGAGCTGCTACTGATGCTACACAAAGCTGGCAGGAGAGCCCAGCCAGTTGTGGAAACAGGAAATAATACTCCATGATTGATCTGAAAGGCAAACGATGAGTAAATGTAATTGTGTGGGCTCAGCTGTTTACTATTTGCAGTCTGAGACTGTATCAGGAGATTTTTTTGAAACTCAGATTTCTTAAGCAAACCCGGTGAATTGAATATATGGTCTCAGGCTGTAATCCCTCATTTTTCTGTGTTTTGGTTAAATAAGGACAGTGCTTTCATTTGGTTCCCTAAAACCGCACTGAAAACTAACTGAAAGTTGTGTGATTGTGCTGCATCTGCTACTATGCCTTTTTCTCTCCCTTACTTGTCTTGTGACTTGATTAATTTTAAAATCATTTGATGAAGAGATTGAAGTTTCAAAAATAATGAATTCCCATTAGTTTAGTGAGAGTAGGTTGCTGGTCGGAGAAGATGCATCCCCCACGATGGGAAAAGTTTTGTAAAATCTGCAGAGGGCTGAGGGTTTTGGAAAGCATTGGGACAAAACTTTCTAGAAACAAGGCTTCCTATATCTGTCTGTTAATGGTGCTGTTTGCTTTGCATTTTAAATGCACCAGGTTTGTGATGGCAGAATGGGGGTTATTCTGATCACTTGTTTTATGTGAGGAAATTTTCCATACAAATGATGCATGAATGGATTTATAGTCCCATTTGAGGTGAGTCTGAGGCTCTTGAAAGCTCTTTTCAGCCAGAAATCTTGGTGATTCATAGGAGTTTGGCAGCACCACCAAACTTTCTGATTTATGAGAACATAAAATGTTAAAACATTCCTGTTCTTGTTATAATTGGCCAACTGAGGTATCCTGTGGGGAAGGTCTATTCCACATTAAAATAAAATAAAATAAAATGTCAAAGTTATCTGAGGATGGAAAGGATTTTTTCTTTTTAATTAACCATAACATTGTTTTTACACTTAAAGACTATTCTTTTCCATTTTTACCTTCTACAGTTAATATTCAGAGGAGGCCTGTATGAACCTGGCATTTTTATTCCTTAGTTTATATTCCAGAGAGATGCACCTCACAGAAACTTTCTAGGAAAAGGTCAGGGAAATCAGAGTTTTGGAAGGTCTTATAGCCACTTCACTGAAGTATGTTTAATCTCTTTGTTGCAGTATGGATGCAAGACCGCAAATATTCCCACTGGCCCAGGTTTGTTCTGGGTAATATAAATGGCTGCTTTTGATAGATGAGACCTGTCTTTGCAGAGACTAAGAGGTCAAGTATTTTAGGTCTCAGTGTGATTATGGTTTTGTCTTTTACTCCTGCTTATATAAGTCTAATCCAAAGTCCAGTGAATGAGATAAGTCTTCCTTCATGCGACACTGGAAGAAACATGTAGATAGAACTCCCTAAAAGATTTTGGCACTTTGCTTTTGCCAAAACTGAAACAGCTTTGTGGTTTCTTTGAGGAGCGGGGAGGGACTACATTCCCTTTGGCTATGAAGAATATGCCTAGAGAGGGTGAGCATCTAGCTGTGGCTCCTGACCACAGAAGAAAGCCCTGAACCTCTTGCCCTAAGTAATCAAAATATACAAGGTCCCTTCTGGGTTCTTCTTTTTAGTGTCAATGAGTACTTGTGAAATCTCTCCCTGTGCAGAGAGTCATTACCAAACTCAGAGGAAACACAGTTTTTGCAGGAATCCTGGTCCAAAAGGGCACAAGGAATTTAATTGACGTTTAGGGGTGAATTTTAGTGGTGGTTTGTATCAAAGATCAGCCTCTATACTTTTTCCTTTTCTGCATGTCTCCTTTCCTTTGGTGAAAAATATCTGCTCAATTATTTTCATGGATGCATAACTTAGGTTGTTTTCTTGTGTGTTTTCAAACATACTCCTTTCCTCCTTCTCTGTTCCAAACAGTAATTTCTTGAATAATTATCTTCTGAGTGAAGTTTCAGGAAAAGAAAAAAAAAGAAAAGTATTCTGTTCAAGCTGTGAGGTAGCATTACAGCATTTGTATTATGAGAAAACACCTACCTTTGGAGATAAAATATGGAATAGGTATCATGCACAGTGTGCGAATCTGTGTGTTCGTATACAGGTACATAAACTGTCTGTATACATATTAATATATGAATATGTGTAAACATGTGTACATGTGCACACATAAATATGTACATTTGTATATGTAGGCAGGGTTTTTTGCTGCAAGTGTGATAGGTCAGCTGCAACATGTATATCAATCTGAAAAGATCCACATATTGTATGTTGAAAACAGAAGAGTCATGAAACAGCGAAAGTGCATAATGAAAAAAACAACAGAATGACTTGAAAGATCAGGTAGTTTTACAGTCAAATGTCTCAAATTTTTAAGAGGATGTAGGAAAAAAACTGATTACAGCTGCCTGCTTTTGCTGTTGCTGTCCTGTGTAAACAGACTGTAGAGCATTTTGAAAAAGAGGCAACAGTAGCAATGGCACGTTTTCAAGAAACTGCTTTAAAGCAAAATGAAAATACATTGAAATGTGGCATAATGATATTCTAACTGTATTTAAAAAGGATATACTTCAGTTAGGCTCACATTGAATCTGTTGCGCTAGCTGGATACAAAGAGCACTTTCGCAGAAGTGAAAAACGCGTGTTTGCCCTTGCTTATGGTGTAAATATCATGTGTGCTGTCAGGTCAAAGCAGTCTCCCAGCCTTCAAATAGCATATAAAGTCTCAATCATTAAGGATGGAATAAATATATAGCAGGAATATAAGGGGACAATATCAAAATTGTCAAGCCTCAGAAACAGCAACACAAAACAGTAATAGGATGGCTAAGGTAAGAGTTGGTCTTCTGCTCCTGGGAATAGGACATCATCAACATCAACAGATGATGTTGAGAAATTACTAATATTTCATCAACCTTCACTCAATTTGTGTCAGACACACTTAGCATATGGGACAAAGGGTAAGATTTCCCCCTTTAACAGGGAAGAACTGAATGGAAACTTCTTGACTAATTTGATATTTTTAAATCAAGCTGGCTTGAGAAACATCACCCAAGGCTAAAGCAGTGCTGAAATGTCACAGCAAATTACCCATAGTCAAAATACTGGGGCTATCTCAGACCCAGTATTACTGAATATTTTCATCAGTCACCTAGAAGACAGGGTAGAGAGCATACTTGTTAAATGCACAGATGACAGTAATCCACAAGGGACCTCCAGAGTATTTTAAGGGAAGACATGAGTTCTAAGTGACAGATCGAAGCTACTGTCTGAAAAAAAGTAAGAGGCTATGCAATAGCAACAAGACAAGATACTACAGGTAGATAGGAGCAATCAATGTTGCAAATCCAGAATGGTCAAACTGTGTGGAAAATGGATGAAGTGCAACATGATAAAGGCACAAAAACAAAAGAAAAAGATGATTCTATGATGCATAAATGTGAAGTAATTTGTTGCTCAGATACTGCTTAACTACTTGCCTAGAGTAGTTTGCCTAGTTTGGGTGCCACACTTCAAGAAAGATGTGGAACAACTGTAGCAAGTTCACAGAAGAGCAAACACAAAGATTGGACAAAGACACAAATGTATGAACATCAGCTTCTTAGCCTAGAGGACAGGTGACAGGGTAGGAATCTGTTAACGTTTGTCAAATATTCAACATACTACATAAAATGTTACAGATAAAGTTCAGAAAAAAGTTGGAAGGAACTTGTCAGGTAGTCAGAGCCTTGTCAAGTAATCAGGCAATGGATTTTTGTAGCCAGTATGTGAGCAGTTGAGGCATGTACATTTAAAGTCACAAATGTGAATGGAGAGCAGTTAGTTTCAGGCTTTGAAATTATTGCTTTAAACTTGGCTCACTTAAAGCTAGGAAATTGACTTGGCTTCCTGGGTAAACTTCAGTCATCCTGATGAACATGTACAATAAGGTTTGGGTAACAAAAGATAGAGCATTACCACGGTGATGCTTAATTGAGCTAAATCCACTTATAATCATTCCTGTTATAGTGAAGTACTGTAGCTTTTAGATGAAGTAAGCCACTTAGAAGATCCTGCAAATGTTTCATTGTGTGGCTGCTTCTTCTCTAACTTACACTGACGGGGATGAGAAAATGCTCTATTGAAATCCACAGTGCTAGGCAACTGTTAAACATAATTTGGCATGCCAATATTGAGGCAGACCAAAGTTTTATTTTATTTTCTTTTTAGTAAATTATTCATTACTATGATAAGTGAATAGGCAGTGCTCAAAAAATGCCCCGAAAAACATATGGACCTGATGTCAAACTGCTGATGATCATGCGGACGGACTCTCTTATGCAAATCTGGAAAAGAAAAATAGATGTAGCCTTTGTCCTCAATCATCTTTTGCCACTCAAGTTTCTTATCAGAGTGTTGCACGGGTTCTGGCTCCATTTAACCTGGGTTTTATACAGCCTAATTCATCCGTATCTTTGGGAAAACTTGTTGCACTCGTGCCAATTTGTCTAACCCAGATAAGCTTATGGGTAATGTCCTACACTGGTAGCAGTAAACTTTTCTGGGAACAGAGGGCTCAAGCTAGCATGCTCATCCATTCTTGATTTTTCTTTTTTTTTTTTTTTTTTTAACTGGAATTTGGTAGATAGTTAAAAGAAGGAGAACAAATGGTGAGGTCCACAACAATTTCACATTTGTGGTTAGAAGTTCTTTTCTGGGCATGACCTGGATTCTTGTCCAGCACTGTCTGTGGTGGACTATCTGTTTTCTATTATTTAATTTTATTTCTATTTCTTTATTCTTCGTAGGTTTCTCAGCTGAAGCTAAATGCTCTGGAAGTTACTTGAATAGTTCATGATTTTTTCCAGTGGAGAAAGTGAAATACTTCTAATCTTCCTGAGCAATAGTTTTCTTTAAACCTCTTCTATGTGCTTTCTGTGTGCTTGCATTAAACTTCCTCTGCACCCTTTAAAATAATATGCAATTTCATTCAAGTGTGAATTAAAAAAAGTAGAGAACCATGTTTGGCACATTTCCTGAGAAGGGCAGATGGGATTCTTGGCATCTGTTCATTCTTTATTTCTGAATATTGGGTTGAGCACAGTTTTAAACAGTCTTCACCTGTTCTTTTTTCTCCAAGATTTGGTCAGCCTGAGTTCTAGAACAGCTGGATCTTTTGTGAAAAATAAATGTCAAGAAGTCCCTTGGGTCCTACATCAGCAACTTCTTTCTTCCAATCTTTCATGTTGGAGAGTGACTGATTGCACCTGACAGTGCTGTGCTTCATAAACCTTTCTTTCCAGTTGTTTCTGACAAATGTAAGGAAATATCTTCAGATGTTGCTTTAGACTAACAACTTGTCCTTGGATTTCTTGTTGAAAGCTCACTAAGATCTTATTATTCAGAACTCAGGAATTCCTGAGAGGAGTAACTTCTGCAAGCTGGACTGGGAATTTAGGTAATGCAGCAATATTTTCTTGAGCCCACTATTTACAGTGGAAAAGAAGAAGAGGAAAAATGTGGATGAAGCAATAAAAAAATATGTCTTATGCTAGTTAATGAGAATGAAGCATTCTGTAAGTTTGTGCATATTTTATATTAAAACAGAAGAGCAGACCTGGTTAGAATTTTGTCCGTAAGAGTAGCAACAGTTACCTCAAATGGATCTCATTTTGTACTTTAGGAGAAGCTAGGAAAAATTGGTTTTGAAAATATGATATAATACTGGGCTTTTTTTGTGCATGAATCCTTTCAGCTTTCCTAAGGGCTTGTGTGTTACCTGTAGATGTCAAAGATGGAAAAGCCTTATGTAATCATGAAAAAGGCTGTTACAGGTTTTATTCTCTGGAATACAGTTTTTAGTATTGTGCTCTCCTAGTTTTGTATTCTCTCAACAATAAGGCTTCTTTATCTTTTTCTTGGGAGGCTATTCCACTGCCTGATAGGGATCATTATCGGGATAGATGTATGCGTATCAGGAGCACCAGTTAACAGAGCAGCTAAGACACTGTAAACCTAAAAGAATGTGAATGCATTGACCACAAAAGAAAATAAGACTTTACCCCAATTTCAGTGGTGGTGAGAAACTGGAGCAGGTTGCCCAGAAGTTGTGGATGTCCCATCCTTGGCAGTGTTCAAGGCCAGGTTGGACAGGGTTTTGAACAACCTGGTCTAGAGGAAAGTGTCCCCATGCCATGGCAGGAGGGTTGGAAATAGATAACTTTAAGGGTCCCCCACAAACCAAACCATTCCATGAGTCTGTGAAATACTAAAAACACTGAGTGTACTGTTTCCAAGTGCTCTGATGCAGCAGTGTATGGACACTCATTCTGTACTTAGCTGGTGCTGACCCTTCAATATAGGGAAGCTCAGTCTGAGCTTTGGGCTTCTTGAGTTCTCAGGAAGGTTCTTATCAGAGGATAAAACTTTATTACATCACTAGTGGATTTATTTCACCTAAAATTTATTCTGCACACCACTTCTGAAAATTTGTCATTACCTGTGAAATATTCTAATTAACCAGAGGACAGTGACTGATGGATAATCAATGCTGGTGAGACTGGGTTTCTCCCAGAACTTGTCACAGGAGTCACAATTTCATGCTGTGCATTCCAATCATTCCCCATTAAATGCATCCTCTCTGTGTTTGTTATGGTCATATTTTGGGCATTTCCTGTCAAGTGATGTCTGCCTTTCTTCATGACTTGAACAGGTTGTGGACATTTGGCTCTTTTAATTATTTTTTATAGCTAAGTCCCTCCGTCTAATTTACTTTGCTTACTTTTGTACTCTTAACTGTTTTACTGAAAAACAGCAAACAGTGCCATCTGCTAGCCAGGACTGAAGGCAGTTCAGCGTATGGAGTCACTCTGGAGCTGCAGAAGCAGGAATTTTTACCTCCCCAATTGCTAGGCAGCAGCTGTAATAAGGCTGAAACATGTGTATTAATTTTTCTGTAAGTGTGCTCGGTTATGTGAATCTTTCAGCTCATCAATAAAGTCAGTTACAGCAGTGCTTGCAAAATACCAAGAAAGCAGATTACATTGTTAGGGATGTTTTAATACCTACTTTAACCTAATCACTAAACTAGTAATGAAGTTTCTCCTCTGTAGCAGCTTCCCAGTATATTTTTTATATGCTTTTAATCTTCATAGATGTTTGCAGAATTCTTAAAATTTCTGATGGCTGAGTATTTGCCGAGATGCCCCATTACTGACTTAATGAGAAAAGTAGCTGAGAGGAGGAACTTTCTGACAGACAAGGCTAAGCAACCAATGAAGCCCATTTAGAAATCTCCTGCAGGTGTGCTTGGCCTAGGGCTCCCCAGTTCTGGGAAGAAACACTGGGAATAGTTCTATCTGCTGGAAGTAGGGATGTGTGTTTTGTCTTACCTTTGCAGCCAAGCGCACTCAGTAAGCCAGAGTCAAGGTATTACCACATCACCTCCTTAAGAGTATGTGAAGTATGGTATTAATGATGGTGAAAGCAGGGGGCATGTTGTATGCATATGTGTGTTAGTGTGAGGGGAATATTAATTGAAAGAATCTCCATTTTGCTTTGGTGAGAAGTTGCCAAGGTTGTCTTTTGACATGAGGAAGAAACCTTGAGCAAGTTTTTTCCAGTTTTTTCAATATGAACTTCAATTCAGGACAGAGAATCCAGTAGGGACTCCATAAATTTATACTAGTAAATCTTTGTCTGTACAGCCTTTCCTATAGTGTTAGCTCTAAATTTTTCTTTGTTCCAAACTGTCCCCTTTGACCATATTTTCGTACACATTGGGTCTTTTGGGATGTGTTTGATAGAGGAGATCTCTGGTGGGGAGATGGATCAAGGAGTCTGGCAACGTGCCATTGATTGACATCTGCTAACCAAAGCAAGTGTATTAAAGTAATAGGTAGCTTTGCTCACAGTATCTGGTTAACCTTTGAGTTCCTTTTGACTTCCTCTCCCAACATCATTTTGTCGATGAAGAAACAAGAAAGCCATTTGTCTTCCACGCACCTTGTTCATAGTCTTAACCTGCTCCAGCTGTGCTATCCCAGTCCCTTTCAAGCAGGAGGGCAGATCTGTATCTCCTTTTCTTCTGTGTTTTTGTGAATCTGTGTCCTGTTCCTTCATAAAATATATCTACCTGCAATAGCAGTCTCATATAATTGAGGGCAACCTCTTGGGACAGTATTGCTATGTACAACCATCGATTCTCTTCATCGAGGTGCACAGTGCTATTTTCAGGAAGTAAGGCAGTTCCCAGGGCTTTGGATTGTTGTTGTTTTATTTTTGTTTTTGTTTATCTGTTGCTTTATACACATACAAATCTCTAATGTGTTTGACATCAGGCTTTAACTGTGCAGGCAGGCATTCTGGTATTCAATTCTCTGTCAAACAGAAAATTATGTTGGTCAGAGGGTGAAACCCCACATTTCAATAGTATTGTTCCTTAATTAAATACAGATAGGAATCTGATTCCAAGATCTTTCAAATAAGCAATTTATTTTTATATAATTTCCGAATACATCTTTGAATTAATGATAACGGAAATTATTGCTTGCTTCTCAGTAGGCAGTGTTTAAATTCACGTCCATTAAGTTCTAGCCAGTCTTAAACATGTCTCTGGGCAGGTAGAATACACAAGAAAAATGGATTTGATAAAACTAAATGTTAATTTGATTGCACTATCTGTTAGGGAGACTATCTCAAGGAAGTGCAAGTAGCAGTCTAAGGGAAGTTTATTTTTATGTGCAGGATGAACAAAGGCTGGAAATGTGCCTTTCCAGCCATGTTCTCCTTTCTACATTATTTTCTGTTTGAACTAAGCCTTTGCATTAGTTATAAAAGTGGACATCCTTGTGTCATTTTTGTAAATGCAGACTGACTCACATGAAATCCAAGTTTTCTCCCACTGCAGGCTGTTGAATATATATTTGCAGCCAGCAAAGCTCTTCTTTAACTCCTTTGGTTTCCCATAAGTATTGTCACCATGGCAGACATGTTTGGTCATTTGGACGCCTGGTTTTAGCACAAGGCATTCCCCTGCTTCATATCCTTGAGGAATTTCCATGTCCTGCCTTCTGATGGGTCACACATATTGGTGCAAAGCTGCACCCCACTACCAGGGGATTTCTCAGGCATCTCACAGTGGTTGTCTTTGCCCCTAAAGGGAGGCAACTAGACAGCCCCCAAAAGAAAGTAGTATGATCAACTCAGTGCTGTTTTGGCACATTATTTGTGGTGACTGTCAGAAAGAATGCAGCTCATGGGCTCCACTAAGGTGTGTGGGGATCAAGAGGTCGATCGTGCTGTCCCAGCTGAGTGCTCTGTATAGCATCAGGTCTCTCTGGTGACATAACTCTGTAATTCATCTTTCGATTAAAGCGTCTGTCCTGGGTTTTAACCTTTTCTGTCTAACTAAGGAAAAAAAGCACAAATGTTCAAAACTAGCTGCTATAGTGAAGCATTGACATGTTTTGGTAGTTTAAAAAAGCACTTAGGTTTATTGTAGTGAAACGGAGGTTGTATTTGCATTTGATTCTGCAACTCTAATCTCGTCAAAGTTGAGACAGCCAATATAAACCTAAGGCAACGCCACGCATAACATAACTTCTTTACGCGATCAGGCTTAGCAGTGCTACTATATATTCCCAGGACAACTGTGGCCTGTTTTTTATTGTGTATTGGAGTGTTTCTGGTTTTAATATACAGGTCTGACTTTGAGGAGGAGAAAAACATGGATTTTGTAAGTTTTTCATGCTGAGAATGCAATTAAAAGTAATTGCTTCCATTTCCAAAGTAAAACATGCCTTTTAAAAATTCTAATGTTCATCAGTACCCAGGGGGATGCTTCTACCATGTAGAGACAGTTTCCATATTTCACTTTGTAGGTGCTCCCATCTGCCCCTCTTAAAGAAGTTCTTCCTGAGAATGAGCAAAGCAGTTCCCTGATAAAAAAGCCCCGGTATAGACAGAAGAGAAGCTCAACATACTAGAAGTAGAAAAGTGAAATAAAAGTGATCATTGCATCAGTTTAAATGCATTTGTGCAAATTGCCTTATAAATATAAACAGTGTAGACTGCTGTGATAAGTAGAGCCATTTTAAGGTTGAGATGTTTTATATACAACACTGCTGCTAATTGTAAACTAAAAAGATTATATTGATAAATTAATCTTCCTTGCTTCATTTTTTTCTCATAAAATAAAGATAGAAATCTCATGAACTAAAGTTGTTTTACCTATAAACCATTATAAATAAAGGAAAAGTGAGCCACCACCTGAACTTTGAGAGGAGACAGAACAATGTAAAATGGATTTGGAAACCAGTTCTGACCTAATAACTAATCTTTATGAAATAGTCTAACACAGAGGCCCAGATCAGAATATGCCACATTTGGAATGTTGAATTTTATACCTGGAGATGTAGATACCTATAAAACAATACAGTTTTAGATTGAACAGAAAAGGTAGACATGGCTTTCTGTGTACTCTCCTGCATATCTGGGTTAACCTGCTGTCATCTGACACAGATGGTGAAAGGAGAGGTCCTTTTGTGTTGATCTCCCTCTGAGGGATGGGCAGCAAAGCACACACGAAAGCACAAGTGTGGGGCACACTTTTGCTCTTTCTAGGTTATGAACTTTATTTTTTTGGGTAACTAATTCACAGAGAAGAAAATTGGACAGATATTAGTTTTCCCAACTACCTTAATGTTAATGCTCCCTTGAGCACATGCTAAGTACAGGGTAGAAGTTGGATTCTTGCCAGACACTATGGAGGAAAGCACAGAATTGGTTGCCTTTGCAGCCTTTCAAATGTTAACAAGCTGATGGTGTCTACATAGCATCATCAGTGCTTTCTGACTTACTGAATTGTCTAAATCAATTTTTTTTTTCAATTCTCCTTGGAATTCCTCTGTAGTTCAACCCCCTGTGCAGATAATCTTCAAAAAAAGAAACAAATAAATAAAAAATCCAAGCCATCTCAATCTATGAAGTGATAGTAAACTTACAAGAGGCCTGAGCCTCTCTGTGAAAAATCTTGTTTTTCAGAGGCTGTATTGATATAACCTTAGACATAGAAGGTGAGACCCCTGGTGGCCTAGTGGTTAGCGTGCAGGACTTTCACTGCTGCGACCACAGGTTCAAATCCCGGTCTCCTGGCCTGATGGAGGTCGTTAGCCCTGTGTGGCCATCCATCTATGAGAAGGACACTCTAAACAAACCTACGTCCTGAGGACCTCACTGCCATTGTCCAAGCTTGCTTGGCCCCGGCAGATGAACCTTAGGATTAAAGGGTGGGCTCAGTTCAGTGCAGGCTGTGTCTCACCTAAAAAATCCATTGCGCAGGCTGGAAAGGTAAAAGACCTTTCCCCAAATCTTCGTTCGCGAAGATGGGCCATTATATTATTATAGACATAGAAGGTACTGTAAGGAGTAAAGATGGAGTAGGAGTTGGGGAACTGGTAGGATGCCTGGGAGACCTGGTGACCTGACATCCTGCTCTCCTTAGATTTCATGCAAGATCTGGGGCCAATCACTTTGCCTCTCTGCATCACAGTTACTCAGTTGTAAAATGGGGACAGCTGTCCTCCTCTATTTCTCAGAGGACTTGTGAAAATAAAGGCATTAAAGATTGTGAAGCCATCTGTTGCTATGGTGATGAGGCTTATTTAGGCACTGAACAACCAAGATTAGAAACTAATATGTTTCCTTGTACAACTTATTTAAAATATGGATGGGTGGTGCTGATGTAGAAGGTTTGGTTCTGCCTCCAGTAATGTGGTTATTGATTCTCAGTGGGGACAGGATCAGTCCTCAGTAGATCTCAACAGACGTGTTTTGTTAAACTCTATTATTTTAAATGCCTCAAATTGGGTCAGTTGCATAATGCCTTATGGTGGCCTGCTATACCAGACAAAAGTGATGTGCAGGATTTTAACACCTGTCATAATTGCTAGATGCTGCTACAATTCTTGTCAGGTGTTTGGAGCTGAGATGAATGCAATGAAAATATGGAAATTCAGTGCCAGGGAAGGTTTGTAAGATTTCTGTAGGTATTGGGAGAGAGTGGGAAAACTTCAAAGGGTAAGGGACTTCCTTGTTTCAGATCTGTGGGAGTGCTGTGGCAAAGAGCAAGCTACAGAGGACATGGATCAAAGGGCTCAGGGCAAATGGAGTCAGTGGGATACCTGTGATACTGCCATTGATGGGGAAGGCCAAGATAACTTCCTTTTATGAAGTGGTTTGACCTGCAGGAGTAGATTTTATATCCAGATTGATAGATTTTACAAATCCCATTTGCCTATCTTTTCCCAGTGCTGTGACGATATCATCAGCACATCAACAAAATTTGACATTATTAAATAATTTAGGTTAGAAGGTACCTTTAGGTCATCTGCTCCACCCTCCTGCTCCGAGGAATGTAAACTTCAAAACCAAACCAGGTACTTGTTTAATCAAGTTTCAAAACCTTCTAAAGATGGATACTGCACAACCTTTCTGGGCCCAAATTTCACTCCTGTTTCTGTGCGAAGAAATTTTTCCTTATGTCTCACCAGAATTTTCCGTGTTGCAATTTGCAACCCTTGGGTCTTTGTTGGACAAAAATTGCCAAGCAAGTTCAGTGCCTTGAAGCCTTGAATGTTTCAATAGGATACTGGGCTTCCTAGCAAATGCAGTGCTTGAACTTGTGTTCGTGCGTGGGCTGGTGCACAAGTCTTACAGCAGGCAGGATCTGAGCTATAGCTCTCTGTGGGACAGCCCTGGACCACCTGCACACTGTCTCTCAACCTTGGTTTGCCCAGGTATCTCTTGCACTATGCTGCTTTGGACCATCTGTGTTTCCATTGGGAAACAAGAACATATATAGAATGGGGAGCTTTAGTAACAACTTGATTCTAATGAACTAAACATTTAGGGTCAACTATAAGACGTTTGCATTTAAACAACCTAATAAAATATGAAATAATTCCTCTAAGTCTGATATTGAGAGAAGTTCCAGAGATCTATGTCTCATCTCTAGATGGACAAATTTAATGTATCTGTGAATTAAATCGTATATTTTAAATATATTCCTCTTTTCCCTGCACCCGTGACATAAGTATCATAATACTATGTCAAGATAGGGAATTTTTCTGATTCTTATACTATTCCTTTCCAGGCTTCTTGGTCCCTCTTAAATGTTCTGTTTCTTTTAAAACTTGACATGATTTTTTTACCTATGTATTTGTGTCTCTGGGTTATTCTAACATCCAGTTCTCACCTAGCTGTTTTTGTCCAGTTTTGCTCCTTTTTCCTCTGATGTCTCTGATGCAGCAAGAGCATAGGAGCTGGTAAAAAAAATAGAGTGGCTAAATGATTGTATATTTCTACTTGACCAAGGTGAGATTTTTTTTGTTGTTTAACCAAATGTAACTGCAAAATGCAAAATTCTCTGAAGAAAGAAACCCAAGAAGCCGTCCTTATTTTTTGTATTTTGCCAAGACATTTTAGTCAGAAACAATAGTAAACCACACATTATTTTCTCCAAGTGAGACATTGATTCTAATATTGAAAATAATTTATTTTGGTAGTTGTCTGTGCATCACAGCTAGTTTTGCCAGTAATTTTCTTTAAAAATAATAAAACTGTGTACAGCACCCAAGTAAATGCTCCTCTTTACTGTTGTCTACTGTTTAGTAAATCATTTTGGGAGGAAGGATTCTTGTTTCCTAGAGTTTATAATTAGTTTGTTTAGTCATTCTTGGCTCTTTCAGGTGATTAAGCTAAGGCTCAGATGTTACTTTTCAGTACCTTTGGATCATTGCAGTGACTTTTCATTTTCTTCTCTTGCCTGAAATAAAAGCCAATAATCCTATGTGAATGGACTTCAGAAATTCAACAGGTGTGGAAAACGTGTGGAGAGGTGGCTTATAAATTGAATTAAGACAGAGCTGGATGCTGCTGAAACATGAAAACAAGGGCTACATAACTATACTGCTGTTACTTGGACTTGAAAGTGTAACTTCCATGGCTTGGAAGGCATTTACCTCTTCAGATGGTCTCCAGAGTGTGGCATAAAAACACTCCAAGGGCTGGCCCCTAGGGAAACAGGAGTGATTGCTCTCACTGCTGATGGCTGGGATACAAATGGCTTAACCCCATTCTTTTTGTCAGTATCTCTGTGGTGAAGGGAGCAGAGTTCCTGGCTTTTGCCTTTCAGTCTGTTGGCCCTAGTCTTCGGTTCACCCCGGATATTTTCCTTGAGGGATTGCAAAGCTCTCTTCAGCTTGTTTGTAATTAGCAGACTGCGGCTCTGGGTTGCTGAGATGTGATGTGACCTTGCAAAAGCAGTTACAGCTTAGAGTGGTTTCTTTGCCACACTCTCTTGAAGGATGATTGATTGCTGTTATCCTCCAGGGCAGGGAGGGGATGAGCAGGCAGAGCCTTATCACCACTTGAGAAAAGTGCATCACTCTGGTGTACCCTGTTCTGTTCCAAGCACCTGGGTTAATCCATAGGGTGCAAGGCATGCATGTAAGCGGCCAAGAGTGTTTTTTAACTGCCCTGTTTCATTATTCTCCAACCAGGTCACAGGTTACTGAAGGCTCAGTGTTATATCCACAGGGTGGGTTTCCATTTGCTGTACCCAACATTTAGTAAAAGGGTCTCCAGGAGGAAAGCTTTTGGACCTTCACTGCATTTCCACACTGGAAATCAATTTAAACACTGCATCTCTGCTACAAACTTATCCTCTCGTTTAGAAATTGGACCAGTGTGGTTCAAAGGCCAATGGACTACATGCGTGTGTACGAAGCAGATTTGCGCCATGACTGAAACCTGACATATACAATAACTTCTTCCACTTTTGGAGAAAGAATGTTTCATGAAGAATGAGCCCATTAAAGTTAACTTTGCAGCTAATAGCTGTATCCCTGTTTGTAGCAGTATCATCTCATTTCAACCCTCTGTGACTGCAGTAAAAGATTCAGTGGGTCTGATTATGGTCTTACTCAGATGTACTTTTGCCAGCAGGCTTCTGTGGTGGTGGTGGTATTGTTTGTGCATAACAGTGCCAGAACAAGAACAAGGCTTTTGGGAGGAAATCTAGATATCTGGAATTTTTCTGTGGAATTCAGCTCATTCCTTGCGTTCCCTTATCCTGACTTTAGGTTATCCCTTGGTATGCCATCATGCATTAGAGAGACCTATCACTAGGTTTGGAGTCCCTAAAAGCAAGCTGTGGAAACTGCTGGCTCCAGATCTATTGTTAGTGTCGTCTTCTTTGCCCAATGAGGGAAATTATTCTAATTACCTTTATATTTTCTCTAATAGCTTAGCTGAGATTTCCTTACTATCTGAATTAGGAAGTGCATTTTGCTTTGGTAAAATAAGTAAAAACTTGCATTATTAGACAAGGGGAGGGAAAGAGAGAGTAAGACAGTTTGTCCCTCAATGTATTCTTAAAAAAATTTCAAAGATATGGTGGTGTTCAGAAATCGATGAAAACTAGATGGGATTTAAATATTAAGAGGCAGGAATTTGCCTTCAGGTGAAGGATGACATTTGCATAGAAACAAGAATGACTCATATGTTGTTAGGTGAATGTCTAACTAGAATCTAAAATTCCTGTGCATCAGTCACCTTCTATCTTAGATGGCAATGGGAAATATGCTAAGCAGGGTACCCAACTCTCCATCACATCCCACCCCAGGAACTGACTGGAGAGAATTCATAAATAAATTGTAGTAAAATGAGATGCTGAACCAAATTTTATCACTGCACAGATAGAACTTCCATTGCATTTTATGGAAAGACTGAATTTTCTCTTTTCTTTCCTTTTTACCATGAAAACCATGCCTTCAAGGGGGACCCCTCCTTGCAGCAAATACTTTAGAAGCCATTAACTTCACTGCAATTTCACTTCTGCAGTTTAAATTACATGAAAACATGTGCTGATTTATTTTCTTAGCCACATCTTTTCTCTACCTAGAATTATAATCTTCAAACAGTATCCAAAGGTAGAAAGGCAGGGAAATGTCTCTATTAAGTTCTGCTGGTTAGTGGTACCAAAACAGAAGTGATTGTTTCAAACATTATGTTCTACCTGTAAATCTTTAAATCAGCTATCTTGCAGAGAATTTGTTTCAAGTTCAGTTCCTCACCTCAACTTTTCATTATGAGTTAACAGTTCAGACAGGTTAGAATCAACTGATTTAATGAAGGTTTTCCACTAGATAAGTGACTCAGCCAGAATAGGAACCTGACCCTTTCAACTACTAATGCTGTTGCTACAACCAGTAGGTCTCCTATTCTATAGCTTAGATTTCAGAAATGTTACAATTCTGTCACTTGGAAAATATATATCCAAAGCCAACTCAGTTCTTTCATACTTTCCCATATTTTTTATTTTCCATTTTTTTCTTGTATCTGTGAATTACCTGCTTATTGGACCTTGAAAATATCCCATACAACTACTGAATCTACCATGAAAATAAAAAATATTACTTTAATAATTAATGCAAGGTGAAATAGATGAGAACCTTTTATTTGATGCTCTATGCAAAGCATCCAAGTGACTGTAGCACCTAAACCACAGAGATTCAGATGATGTCTGCTGGAGTCATGCAGGCTGAAAATATGTGACACAGAAACTTCTCCAATTTACATTGCCAGAGCCCAGCATTGCTCATCTGTAATAATACTCATTGGTTCTGGATGAACTCAAAGAGGTACTCGTATAAGTCCACAAAACACTTCTCTACTTGAGATTTAAATATGCAATCTGTTAATGATTTGACTTTAGGAAACCTGTGCAATGACAGAATCACCCACTGGTGAGGAGGGACGATGTAGCTCTGGTAGTTCTCAGGAGGGCAGTACTCTGCAATTTCTGATCATGCAGTTTCCCACTGTGACTGGGGGCCCTGCATTTTTGACTTTTAGTTAAAAAAATGAGGGATTTTTTTCCTCATTTCCATCAGAGCGAATAAGGAATTGCTTACTTCTTACTGGAAAGTGGTGGAGTGGAAGAAGTACCTTAATTAGTTTCCACAGGGAAATATTTCTGACCCTATTGCTGGGCTGGTACAGCAATACTTTTCTATACGTCTTTTCATGTGTCGTGGGATTATTTTTGTATAAGGAAACATTGTATATTAGAATAGTGTAACTCTGCTACTTGGAATCATTTTGGCCTGTAGATTAAAATAGTTTTCTGGGAAATTTACTGACTTGCATGTATATTTGCAAGTTTTATTTCAACAGAGACTTGCAAATCTTCTGTTTTTCCTAAGAGCTTCTAAAGAAGCTAAAGCAAACTAACCTGGTCTCTGTATCTTGTCTCATAAACGAGTAGGACTATCTGTTAATGTCTTAAACCATGTTTTCAAAAGTTGTAGAATATGTTAACCCTGACCATTTTACAGAAGAGCATTAAGTGCTAGTATTGTCCAAACACAATAGCTCAGCAGGCAGGAGTTATAGAATATTCTGAGTTGGAAGGGACCCACAAGGATCATCAAGTCCAACTCTTAAGTGAATGTTCCATCCAGAGTTCAAACCCACAACCTAGGCATTACTAGCTCCATGCTCTAACCAGCTGAGCTAATCTCAGGGCCAACTTTTCAGTATTTCTTTTGTGACTGGTCATAGTATTCAATGACGGTTTCTGCCTACATTATTAAAGTCAAATTCAGCATGACTTTTATTCACTGCTGGAAACTGGGTTTGAAGATATCTTTGTGGTATTCCCAACTCCCACATGGAAGTTTACCTCCCCCCAAAAGAATAGCCAGTATCTCTTTTGTTGGTACTTAAATCTTTTAATAATCAGCACTTAATTTGGGTTTAATCTAGATTGTTTTATTTTCTCTGCTGAAAGGTCCTTAAACTCTACCTGCCTTTGGTTATCCACTTTAAAATGGTTATCTAAATAGCAACCTACTTATATTGTTAAGGATCAATTAATTTATTCGCTAATTAACTGTAAGCACTCTGAAAATATAATGTGCTATAGATGTAATTTTTATCACTAACAATGCTTCAAAACTGCTAATGCTAAAGCATTAATTGGCAAAATGTAGTGCGTACTGAAAGAATATTAAATCAACTCAAAATGGGAAGGTGTATTATCTGGATATGTATGAAGGCAACTACAGTATCGAGAGTGGAAATGTCCTGATTCTGGGCTTCCCCCATGCCAGCTCCAGCCAGGGAAAGCATCTATTGCCAATACTCATGTACTCCAATGTAAGTCTGGTGAGAATTGTATGAACAATTGGGACTGATTTTCAGTAGATATAGATCTATATTATGTAAAAATGTTGAAGTTTGTTCTTGCCTTGTGGTCCACTTGTAATCCTTCCCCCTAATCCTACTCTGGGCTGATTATTTGACAAAGCAGGAAATAGAATTTGTTTCTTGATATTAATTGCTCTAATAATGGTGCTTCTTTGCATGTCTGCCTTCTTTAATGTTTACTCCTGCTCAAAGGGTGTGCTTCCTGCTATGTTGTGTTAAAGGGCTTTTAGCAAAGGAATGACACTGCTTGGTGATGGGGAGGATGTCACTCTTTGATCAGCAACTTTTGTGCCTGCTGAACACCCTTGCTCTGATCTGAATGCTATCTGCACCCCTCTGGATTCTTGATCTGTGTGGTTTGTTTGCTGTAGTTCTTGTCACAGTATTATGCAAAGCTTACTAAAGTGCTGATGCTTCCCTCCGCCCCCGTATTATTTTTCCTGTGTTATTTTTGTGACCTCTGGCTGAGGCATAGCCTCTGCATACCTCATATACTAATTTGCTGTTGTTTATATCAGAAATAGGATGCTATAACTTGTTATTTCCAACTATCTAGGTTATGAAAATATATATTCAGCAAATACATTCTCTTTATTTTGTTACTTTTCTGCCTTCTCTTCAGTGCTTTAGTATAGCTCAGACTGACCCAACCTAGAGATAGCTGCCTATTCCTGGCAAATTTTAACCCTCACAACTAAGCACCAAAGCTCTTAATCTGGGTGTCTCTGCAGCCTCTATACATACCCAGAGGGCAAGACTCACTACAAAACACCACTTTATGGTATTCCTTCAAAAGCAGGTGATGATGCTAAGATAGCCAAGGTGTGTCACTGGGCAAGTGGGAGCAACTGGCATTTTTTCTTACCCTATTTGAGGGGATTCTGTGGGACAGAAGTTCTTGCCACATGAATCATGGCATGCTATTTGAGGGCAGGCCCCAGATGTCTTTTTCTAGGTGCTGAATATTGCTAGCATTAATTTTTTTAACCCCACAGTATATGCCACACTTTCATGATCATGAAGAACATGTAAGATACCTTAGTTTTACCCTAAGATAAATTTAATGAGATAAGGGACAATGTGGACCTCATGTAATTTATCTGCACTAAAGGGTAAGTGGCAATCACTTGAGATCTAGGTGGTATGAAAGCAGGTGTTTATTACTAATGTCATATACTTGAATGTAAAATGTATTGGCAAGATTGATCAAAATACAATATTGGCAGCAGTGATAAGACACTTTTTCATGTGGTATTGCTTGCCGATCAGATTGCTGCTATATTCACCTCTTAGCCTTTTCAGACACAAGGTCAAGGTAGTGAGTGCATGCAACAGTAGATTTGCAGCATCACAAGCTCTGTGTTTGCTCTTATTTGCTAAATATACAAGAGGGAAAATTGATAATCTTATGAACATCTCAGACCAAGAATAAAAGCTCAACTTTTATTCTACTCCTTATATGACATGTACTGCATTTGTTGTCTTTTGCCATAGCTGAGACACCCTGTGTTGCAAAGAATAAATGTTCTGCCTTTACCCTGAAATCATATTGGTAGGAATCGTGACCCTGATTCTGCTCCCACACCAGCATCATTCTGAGTGAAGGTCATGGGAGAAACACTCTTTGTTTAGAAAGTGTTATGTACTTTATTAATCTTAAACTTACTTTTATGTGTTATGTCACTGAAAGTCCCTCCTTCTGTGGGTTGATATAAATCCTAACAGTGTACAAGCATAAACAGCTAGCAAAGGAGCTAGCTAGAAGGAATAGTTTTACCTTTGTAGCTCTCTAGCCATTTCTTTAAGTTATGCAAACAGTTTGATGTGCAAATGATATGGACTAGAGTGATTTGAGAAAGGAAAATTCATTGCTCTTAGGGAAAGCTGCTCTAATCACTTCATCCTTACATGCAGTACTAGGACTTGGCTATGAAAATATTGCAAAGTGCTCATTCCTGTGGAAGTCTAAATCAGCAGTGTGGGAGTTGGCTGCTCTGCAATGGCAACTGAAGAGCCAATGTTTGCTTTTCCAGCTCTGTATGAGCTTTCCTCAACTATGTAGAGAGGGACTCCAGATCTGTAAAATCACATCCCACCTAGCAAACAAAACTAAAAAAACCCCAACCAAGAGCATAAATGCTGTTTTTTTGGAAATGGAAGCAAGAGAACATAGGTAAACCACTTCTGTCTGCTTCGGTGACTGCACTGGGACTCTAGTATTAGTTTTATAAGGCTGTTCAGACATATAAACACCCTTTCCTTTACAACCTCTCAAATTATTCCAGAGTTCTTGTGCAAAGAGATATTCCCAAATCCCCTAGCCAAGGAGCCAGGTGGATTAAAAAAAATGAATAGAGATAACCCCTCTGCCTTAAGGCAGCTGGATATTTAGCCTATTATGTCTTTTTTTTTTTTTTTAAATAAGCCTTATCTTCCCAAAGCTCTCCTTTCCCCTTCCCCCACTTTTGTCGTGTGAAAAGCTCAGTAAGACTCAGGCAGCTGGCAACCTCCAGGTTACTTGGATGCTGCTGCTGTCTCAAAATTATTTCCTTGATGTGAGCAAGATTTTTTTTCTTTCCCTTGGAGCAGAATCTGGCCCTTTTCAATCTCATCTGTTAATGCTGACTCTTCCATCTTGGTATCTGTCATAACATTAATTGGACCTGAGCACATGTGGCTAGGTAGGGTACAGCATAGGTGACATTCTGTGGGTGCAGAGAGATGTGGAAGGCTGGTAGAGATGTAATGTGCTTGTTATTTAAGGCTCACTAATAATCACAGTAGTTATGTCTTGGTTGCCAGTTTTCAGATTTGTGTGTTGAAACATCTTGAACAAAATGTTAGTGAGAGCATTTTTGCTGCATCCTGCTGACTGAATTCAAGGTGCTGCCTCGTTTGCCATCTGCCTGTAAGCTCACAGTAATAATTATAGCGAGTCTCACAAGTGCTGGAACAAGAGGTATGTCAAATGCATTTTCCTTCCTTTTGAAGGTAATTTTCATTTTCTCAACTCATTTGAAACGACATATGATTATGAGCTGCAGGTGTGAGAGCCACACAGAAACAGACAGACATGCATACACACCCAGGGAGCAAGATATCAACTCCTAGAGTGTCCAGGAGAGCTTACGTACTTATCTCGGCACCTTAAATTAAATGTAGTGTTGGAGAAAATTCCCTCATTATTATTGCTCCTATCTTTGTGCATAGAATCTTAATGTTCCTTATTAGTGTGACAGTATGTATAAAAAAAAGCAAGTTTGATTTTGCTGAGCATCACTGGAATAACATACATTGGAATAATAAAACACATACTATAAAAGCTGTTGAAAGTGAAAGTCACTTGCAGTTTGCTGAAATTTCCATGGGTTTCCAGTTTTAGTTGGGTTGCTGCTGTTACCCAGAGGTTGTTTCCAATCCTTGGAGGGTTAAAATGAATTGTGAATAGCAGAGAGCAGTAACTCAAATAGATGTTATTAACAGCATTCCTCAGGATGCTGTAGATGTTTCATTTGGTTGCCATTCAGAGCACCTGACTGTATTCTCTGTAGCTGGTGGAGGAAAGAGGTGAGCCTGGAGACCGATCCAGAAGACTTAAGTTAGATGTGTGTATTCCCTGGATGGTTGCTGTGGGATGAAATATACAGTGCAACCTATAGGATCCTTGACCATCCTTGGCCTGGTGCTAAAGGTATGTCCTTCCACAGAGCAGAAGGGAGAGCAGTGGCTTAAGGACACAGCCATACTGAGGATAAGCAGGGTGAAAATGTAAAATCGTCACTCCACGATGAACAGTTTCATTTGGCCTTGAATGCTGCAGAGGAGTTGGGGTCCTAGAACTGACTTTTGTTTGGAAAGTGATTAAAGACCCAGTACATTTGAGCATTGGTCACCTTGGAGGACGAGGTTTCAATCTGGTATGGCACATGAGCTGGACCCAGGCACCTGTTTCAGCCCTTCAGGAATCTATCAGTCCTCATGTCAGGGCTGTGTCTGGAATTCACTTTGAAGCTGTGGAAGAGCAAGCAGGCAGAAGGAAGACTTATCATGTATCTTCTTTACTGATCCACTGAGAAAACTGGGGGGTAGGATGAGTGAAAGTTTGCTCTTCCTTGATTTTGTGTTGGGACCTGCTTGGTGTCACCCACTGAAGGGGACAGCATTCATTTGTCCAAGCGGCACGTTGTCCTAAAGGTGACTGTTGTGACTGAATTGTTTCCCAGCCTGTTTACCCCCATGAGATTGGAAACATAGTGGCTATGCAGGGAAAGAGCAACCAAAGCTGATGAGCTCAGGGAGGGACACTTACAGACCATCCAGGCCCTGGATAGATTTTAAAGAATATAGAGAAGGGTTCTTTAGGAGATTATAAGCACCAAGTCTCTCTCAACCTACTTAAACAGTATATTCTTGCATGACTTGAAGTTATGCCTCTATATCTGTGCTTGCAGGTTCAAGAGTCAGGCATGCTCAGCAACTTTATAAGTCAAAGGCAAGAGCAGATTTAAACTTTTTTGATTATGTGCCTTAACGAAAACCACCACTTTATGGTCATCTTTCTTGTTCAAGATTTCAACTAATCCTGAGGCAGTGGAATATCTTGTACTTTTCAGACAAGAACTTCTATAAGCATCCGGACTAATGATGTTTCCCATGAATTTGTGTTTCATGGTGATTTATGAACTCTGAATGGCAAGTTTCCCATGACTGGAGTGTATGCCATCTTCTTTCCTCACCTTATTTTATACCTCAGTCAGTAGACTCATTGGTGGCTGATACAGGCTGAGCTCATCCAGTGGTCTTTCTCTAGTGAGGGCAACTACTTGGTTACCCAACTGCTTTGCACAAACTGGAGGACTCCACCATTCTGTCAGAGGTAGCTGAAATTATCTGATGGGGTCAGAAGTTATTGAGGAACATATATAAAGTGGTATCACATAAGACATGTTTCCATAGGAACTGACTAAAAATACATCTGTTTGAACACTCAGCATCTATCATGATGAACTATTATGTAAGTATTTTTTTTTCTCAGTAAGAACATTGCAGCTGCTTGTTAATAATTTGTGGCAGAATTTACAGACAAGTTTACAAGTCATCCTATGTGCAATCGGCTGTGTGCTTATTACATCGTCTGCCTTCGTTCCTGCTGACTAAAATGGGAAATTAACAGGACATCCTTTCTCAAGGCTTAAAAACATCCAGAAGATTAAAAATAGCCTGAGACTTAAAAACTTCTTCACCTGGTAAGACAGAGTTCTATACTAACAGTCATATAAATGTGAGTGTTGTAACTATAACTGCTGTATGTGAGAGGTGGAGAGGAAGGCTTGGAGGCCTGTACCTCAAGGAAAGTGTGCCATGTTGCACCCTGGCAACTTGTGAATATTTATTTGCAAGTAATGAGTCTCTGCAGAGCAGGAAATTGACACCAAATAAATTATTCAAATCATAAATGCATTCTTACCTTGGGATAAGTGTTGTTGGGATAGCAGATTTTTGTGCAGTGGTGCTTTAGGTTGTATGAGATGAGACAGAGAAGGTATTTTTACCATTAGGTAACATATATTATAACATCATACATCTTCCATGACTAAGTTGGATTTCTATGTTAGTAACTGCTTTTGTCTATGTTTCCAGAAGCAGGTTAGGAATTGTCTATTGTGCCAACTAAAAGATGGGACTGGATGGGGGAGTCTTCTGAAAAAAATCACTGAAAACATCTGGTTGGACAAATTGCACAGAATTATCTAGCATTGGACTTCTCCAGATTACTGTCTAACCTGTAAAAATATTTGGTTCTTATTTCCCAGAATTTATTTTCTAAATATCTGGAAGCATTTTTTTTCCTGTTCTGATTTTCTATTTAATTTCCTTCCAAATTGCATTAAGGTTAAACAGTAAAGCTTAGCATCAGGAATTCTTTCTTTTTTTAATTCAAATTTTAACAATAAGACAATCTAAGACTGTATATAAACTTATAAAGAGTACATAATGCTATATTATCCATACTGTTCCAAAGAAGGAGGAGGAAAGAGTCCATATGTCTTCTGAGCCTCATAAAGTAGCGTGCCACAGGACAAATTCTGAGTTGTGATTATTAGCAAATGATGAATAACTTACAGACCTGAAGTTAATCATCAAAGATATTATTTAAATTAAAAATGAATTCAAGAATTCAACATGCTGTCTGTGGACAATTCATTGATAGAAAAGAAAAAAGGATTAAATTAATCAAATAAATAATTCATTGTAAATCATGTGTTTCTAATTATAACAGGGTGTTAAAAAATGGATCAGCTTCTCAAAGCATGACAGAGTTCCGCTACGCATACGTATCACCACAAATGCAGCTGTTGAAGTATAATCCCTGTTTTAATTGCTTTTGGTTCAGAACAATAGTTAGGTACAGAAGTGGTAACAAAAGCACTGACCTACCCCATTTATTAAAAGCTATTTTGTTTGCCTGCTTGCATGACAGAGCACCCTGAGCTAGTGCTTCTGCAATGTGAGAAAGACCAGCCTACCCTTCTCAAATCCTCAAAGCAAAAGTCTGCTTAAAATTGAGGTTTTCTGACCTTCTCTCTCACTGGCTGCCAGATCAGAGGTCTGCATCTTTCTTTTCCAAGGGGCTGGTTATTGAAAAGGTAAAGAGCAGACCTTTCTCAGATATCTTTTTATCACTCAGGAAGCAGTACTTGGGATGCTTCTGTGGAACACTTGCTGGCTCTGGGTGCAGCAGCCTGCGAAGAGGATCCTTGTCAGGACCGTTGCTAAACATGCTGCTGAATTTTGGATGGAGGGCAAGGGAGGAGACAGCACAGAAACTATTGAGACCTGTATGAACATGATTGTTCTGAGGCCTCCAGAACAGTGGGTCACCAAGCACTTCAGCTTCCTAAAGTCGTTGATAGCTGAGAACTGGGTTTAGCAAACCATGAAAGTCCCACTGTGCTTTTCCAAGAAAGGTTGGATCAGGTGATCCTTGAGGTCCCTTCCAATCTGGTATTCCATTCCATTCAATTCCATTCCAATCTGACTGAGCCACCAGTGCCATTGCAAAGCCTGTACCAGTGAATAGGCAGTATCCAGCATTTACCACTCTTTTTTTTTTTAGCTTTCACTTACTTTCCTCCCTACGAGTAGAATGAGAAGGCCTTCTTCCTCGAGATTTTTTTTGTGTCTGCAAAATAAGGGTTGGATGGTTCTCACTTACAAGAACTGTGTTACCCAGGCAAAGACAAATCCAGTTCTGTGTCCTGAAGTTGCAGAGGTCCTAGTTCAATTGGCATTATAATAAGGGCTAGCAGCAGTTGCAGTGAGAAGATGAGAGCATTTCTAATGAAATATTTGCATAGTTTTTATTGCCTTAATGACTCTTAGGGCAGCTCTGGAGTGAAGGCAGGTTAGAAATTCTGAGTGCAAAAATATCTGGCATGTGAACTGGAGCATCCACTTGACTACAAATAGTGCTTTTCCTAGAGAGCTAAAAAGTTCTTGTCCTGTCAAGATTTCTGTGATGATTGGAAGGTTGACACACTTTGTGATGGTGGGTTTAGGGTTTTTGAATATCTGCACAGTCTCTTGGATTTGTCACATCATCAGGTCAGGCAACAGCTGGTCGTCTGACTCTGTAACCATGTTGTAAAAGTGTCCAGTCCTTTAACCATCAGAAATTGTTGAAGATGCTAGTTTTCTCTGTGGTCAAATAATAAAGCAGAGCATACCTTGTGTTCAGATGATTAAAAAGTGCAAGAGCGAGAAGAAGATGAGTATAAAGAGGATTAAAGTTACCTTTATGTCAGCTGTGCCATATCATATTAGTAAAAATAAAATCATCAGAATAATGCAATCTCACAAATGTTCTTACATCAGCATTTTGTCTTCTGAAAATATATTAGCAGCAGCTTTTGCACTGTCCTAGTAAAATTTGCAGTGACAGAAAATTGCTTACCATTAGTATATAGCAATGCTTCAATTTTTTTCCCTTAAATTCCAGACCCCTAAAGACTACATAATAGTCACCAATATGCTGGTGACTGTGGGATTTTTCTAATGTTAGCAATTTTGAATGTACTCACAATGTTTTTGCCTTAGTGATATGAAAGCAATCACCACTGCAGAACAGGAAAAAAAGAAGGAAAAGACCAATACCATGTGTTAGTCAGCCTCAAAACATGACAAAACTCAGATTACCACATGCTGAATACAAATGTGGTAGAAATGTTCAGAAACTGCAATCAAATAGCTTTGAATGTCAAATGAAATTACTTTGGGAGTCTGCTAAGCCCTCTTCTTAAAGCACACTGGAACATAAATCCCCTACTTTCATTTGATTAGTCCAAAAGGCTAGAGGATGTATTATTAAATCTAGAAAACATGACCAGAGTCTTAGTCATTAGCATCACTGAACACACAAATTCCTTTAGGTCTTTATTTTTTTCTTCCTGTGTATCCTGTAAATGGAACATAACTAGTGAACCTTTAAAATAAAAGCATACCTGAAACTCACTGACAGTTATAAATAATTTATTTTTTAAAGAAAATGCTTTGGGATGTTTGCATCTGCTCACTTAGAGTGTCACAGCAAAATAAATAAAAATTATGTATTACCGAATATTAGAAACCATGGACAAAGACATTTTGTTCCTCACAGGTGATAAGAATCTTCAGTTGACAAACTCCCCTGCAGTACAGGGGAGCTATAATCAGCTTTGGCAAGAAAGCTTTGATGTAATTAAGTCGTAGAAGTGTGCACTCAGTCTACCCTTAATAAGTGGTTGCAGCACTGTGCGCATTTTGCTTTTTTAAACCTGGGAAAATGATAACAGAGGGGGAAGACAAGTGCGCAAAAACATTGACATGAATAGTAATAACAAGATATCCAACCCCAGAAAACACCTCAGTTTAAGAAAGGATTTATGCCTGTGCCTTGGTTCTATTAAATTTAATAAGACTTAAGAATGAGTTTAGAATTAAGCATGTAGTTAAATGCCCTCCTTGCAGACCCTTGAGTCTGCAGAAAATCACTACTTCCCTATCATGGGCTCTTTTTGAAAGGGGTTGAACAGAGTATTAAAATGACTGCATTGGTCCATGTGGCAGAGTATCTTACGTTGAACAGATACACAGGATATGACAAGCACGTAAGTGTAGGGCAAGTGTTTAGTCCTCCTTGCTGGTAAACTCTTCCAGTCTCCAGTGGTTTGAGGTCCTCAGCCTGGTACGTTGTCTTCATGTTTAAGAGTCTTTAATGGATTTATTAATTTTTCCCTCTGTGAATTTTTTTTCTGATCAGTTTTTCCAGCTGTGTATTTTTAGCATTCCACAGGTTTGGTAACAACTTCTACAGCCGAGCTATATGTTCTTTGTTTTGAAGATACATTCTGAAAACTTTGTTTGATGCCTGCTATTCTTGTACTAGAAAGGAAAAAGAGCAATTGTTTCCTGTTCTCTTTATACCTTTCATGATTTTGCCAACCCCTCTTATTCTCCATCTCTATTATCTCTTTTTTCTTTCTTTTTTTTTTTTTTCCAGATTGAAGAATCACAATGTATTAGGTGTTCCTCGCTTGGAAGCTGTGCCAAACTTTGATCACCTTTATCGTGTTTCTTTATGTCTCTTCTTGCTCAACTTACGGTCTTTCTGAGATAAGCAGATGTGTTGGTTTAAAAGTAAACTGGGGAGAGAAATGAACCCAACTCAAGAGAGATTACAAGTCAGAGTTACAATTTACTGAAAAGATTACAATAAATACAATGATACAGAGAAAACTGGTTTTAACCCACAAAGACAGATGTATAATGCAGCACCCTGGGACAAGAACAGAATGATGTTTGTTAGCCTTTGTTGCTTTCACACCTGACACAGAACGTGGTATTGACCCCTCTGCTGCAGGTTGTTACTGTACAAACACCAGGTCAGAGTCTGAACAGAGTCAAATGCATCTTAGTTTTGAGGACTTCAGCCGAGCCATGGCCCCTTGCCTTGACAGAGGAGCTGTCTGCTATTTGGAGTCCCTTTAACTTTTTGGCTAAAACAATAAAGTTGAATGACATGTGATATAAGAGATAATTGAATATAGAATGGGAAAACTGGTCTGGGTGATGGACAAAAGGGGAAGATATTCTGGTATATCACAAATTCCCTCATGACTCTCACCAAGGAAGATGTGTTGCCCCTTTTCATTACATATTTTCACTGACTGCTGCTTTTAGAGTTATATGGGGTACAGTTGATGCTGTGGAAGGAAGTGGCTTGAACATTAGCTTCAGAGTCAAACTCTGCAGCTGTTGGTCATACAAGCATAAACGAATACACCTTCTTGAATGAATCTCCAGGGCATGCATTTTCTTGATGTGTATTCCTAAAGGTCTGTCTTAAAGACCTATCTCTGTGAGGATTCCCTAAAGAAGTCTGATGTTGTTATAGTAGAGGTGTAATTTCTGTATTGTTTTGCACATGGATTCTTTATTGAAGAACCTTGTCTTTAACTTAATATACTTCATTTACATCTGCATTTTTCTTGAGGCTGTGACTGCAATAACAAAAATAAGCACTTGATTCTGCAGAGTATTTAAATAAATGTCAGTGAGGGGCTCTTTCCACAAATATTATTTTTGTGGAAGAATAATCTGTATCTTGAGGAGTGAGAAATTATTTAGTCTCAGCAGAGGATACTATTATTATCATCAGCTGCAATACAAACACAATAATTTGTGCAACACTCTTTTTAGGTTTGCAAATAACAGTATGAGAAGGAAAAATAATAGCACCCAGACATGGGCCTGGATCTATCTAAAGATGCTACTTATTCTTTTAGTTTATTTGCACTTGGAAGTCAGGTTCTGTTTGCGGAAAAAGAGAAAGATTAAATCAGCACATTTCCCTCCAACCAAGATTTGTGTGTATGTTGCAATTAGGGCAACAGATTATGTCTCCAATTTTAGAAAATCTTATGTTTAAAGTTGCAAGCGCGTATATGCATCTACAATATCTGATATCTGCTGAAATATAGAGATATTTGTTTTGACACTGTGACACTAGCAGAAAATATATATTTTTTTTCAATTTTGAAACACATCAGTACAATAGTGAGACATTAATTCCCATTTGCTGGTGAGATGGATTTTGAAATCAAGTATTTTATGATTTATTTGCAGCCCACACTGGTTATTTCTGAAACCTGTTGTATTTTTGCAAGATGCAAATTTTATTCAATAACCTGCTCAGCCCCTCTCCCCCTACTCCCCCTCTTCAGGCCTGTTAAAGTCAGGACTTCATTGTTCCCTGCTGTTTGTTTACTGATTAGTGAAGGACAAATTGTCTCAGGAAGTCTTGCACTCCAAAAGACAAGATGACCTTTTTCTAGTGTCTGAGTCTCTATAAACATGCTATAAAGCCCTCAAGTGCCTACTTCTTTCCAAGCATGCTAGATGTGCTTCTACACCACACAGCTTATCTCACATTAAGTCCATCCAAAGGACAAATGATTTTCCAGTGCTTACATCAATTCTTGCCCTGAAGGGCATGCATGATCCCATGCAAACCCACAAAATAGAAGAAGATTTTCCACAGCTAAGGGACTCCATCAGCTATCCCTGCTATGTTGTGATGCTCAGATGAAGCCTTTCTTATATTTGTTGTTTCCTATATAAGGTTGCCTGTTTTATGTTGTGCCACCTGTGCTCTTTGTTAGTGAGTTGTAACATGGTGGTATGCTCTATAAATTGCTATGAATAGTTTATTTTTTTTAACCCTGTTCCCAAGTTCTTGCATTGTTTACTTGTCCTGATTTTGCTTGGCATTTTCAGGAATTCCATTCAAAATGTGCTGGTTCCTCGTGCTTCTCACAAAAAGATGATCTTTTGTTCTTTCTTCATCACCTTTAGCATTTTGCACTCCTCCTGTAGCCATGAACATCTCATGCATAGTTCCCCCTTTCTTACAAATCTCTTTTCTTTCTCAAAAACCTTTCTCTCTCTTACTGGAATCTGTTTTGAACAGCAAGGAAGACCCGAATAGCATCACAGCAAAAGGCAAAGGCAAACAGAGAAATGTCAAAGATAGAGTACAGTTCTGGAAAATTTCTAGAACTGAAGTTGGGAGTTAAGGTCATTTGTGATGTCAGGGGAAAAATATCTTTTCTCACCCATGAATTTGGTTATTAGGTGTTTTAATATTATAGGATTATTAGAGGATAATTTTGCTCAGGACTTGAGTCTTGGATTCTTTTTTACTTGCCTTGTAGTATTCTGCAGCATCCTCGTCCTCCAGAGCTCTGGCTAAGTCTTAAAGGAGAATCCTGAAAGGTATAGATTATTTGTATCTATTCACAGGAATAGTTCAGACACTTTGGAAAGTTTGAGTCCTTGTTGAACTGTTTGGATGGAAACAGTTAATCTTTCCAAACTGTGTAATACTATTTTCCTTTGCTCCGTTTGGTTTGCAAGTTCTTTGAGGTCATTCTCATATGTGTTTGTGTAGTACATGGCACAGAGGGCTGTAGTGTCATCTGGGTTCCTACTTCAACAATACATAATTAATCTCACTATTTCTTTAGAACAATGATGAATACACAGTTCACCTAAGATGCACTATCAAATTGATACCTTACAACAGACATGCGAATCTCTTTACTAAATTATTCCAACTGCATGTGCTATTGTGGTTATAAGAACAATACAGTTTCTATATTATTTTGTGACTGACCTGGGACAAAGTTGCCCACTTCTGGGGATTGTTTTCAAACCATTGTGTTTGCTGACTCCTAAAAAGGAAAGTACGAGAGATGTGTTTAAGAGGCTATTTTACACATGGCTGCAGTTTAGTGCATCTGCTCTTCCTCCATCTGCAGCCTCCATATCAGCTGGGTTGTTCCTTCCTAGGCTCTGATGGGACAGCATTCTCATGGGACCTGTGTCCTGTGAATGTAGCAGCCAAGGTGCACAGTTTTGGTAGTTCTATGTACCAAGGTGCTATTTGATCATGGTGTAAAGAATATGGAAGAATAATGTGCTTACTTCAATATATTTACTGAGGATTTGATAAATGTAAACCTTTCTGCCTCTGTTCAACACTGGTGAGCCCACACCTGAAGTGGTGTCCACTTCTGGTCTCCCTGGTGTAAGAGAAACATGGACATACTCTAAAATGAGGTCAGTGAAAGACTAAAGAGATGATTAAGGAATTGGGGCATCTCTCATGTGTGGGGAGACTGGAGGAGCTGGGGTTTTTCACTCTGGGAAGACAAAGCTTAGGGAGATCTCTCCAGTGTGTGTATTAACACCTGATGGAAGTAAGGAAGGGGGAGCCAGACTATCCCAGTGGTACCCTGTGACAGGACAAGCAGTAATGGGCACTGGTTGAGTTACAAGAGACTTCATCTAAGCATAACTTTTTCTCTGTGAGCACTTTCACAGGTTGCTCAGAGACATTGTGGAGTCTCCATCCTTGGAGGTATTCAAAACTAGACTAGACATGGCCCTGGGCATACTGCTATAGCTGACCTTGCTTGAAAAGCAGGGTTGGACTAGGTGATCTTCAGAGGTTCCTTCACACCTCAACCATGCTGAGATTCCGTTGTTTGTATTGACTTTAAGTTATAGAATTACAGAATCATAGAATATGCTGAGTTGGAAGGGACCCATCAGGATTATTGAAGTCTCACTCATGGCCCTGCACAGGACACTCCAAGAATCACACCATGTGCCTGAGAGCACTGTCCAAACCCTTCTTGAACTCAAACAGGCTTGGTGCTGTGACCACTTCCCTGGGGAGCCTGTTCCAGTGCTCAACCACCCTCTGGGTGAAAAATATTTTCCTGATATCTAACCTAAACCTCCCCTGACACAGTTTCATGCTGTTTCCTCACTGCTCACAGTGAAGAGATTGGTATCTACCCCTCTGCTTCTCCTTGTGAGGATTTTAAAAACTGCAATGAGATCTCCCCTCAGTCTCCTCTTCTCAAGGCTGAACAGACCAAGTGACCTCAGTCAGTCCTCATACGGCCTCCCCTCAAGGCTCTTCACCATCCCTGTGGCCTCCTTGGGACACTCTAATAGCTTAATGTCTTTTTTTACATTCTGGTGCCCAAAAGTGCACACAGTTGTCCTTAAATGGTTCATTAAATGAAACTGGGCTTTTATAAAGGGAAAATAGATGTCTGTGTTGCTTCCAATGGTTATAATACGCTACCAAGTGAAAGGCTTAGTCTAATGAATGTGCTTTTTTGGTCTCTGCTGTAACTTTCATCCTTTTTCTGAGGACTTTTTTTCCCTCCTCTTTAATTCTTTTGACAAATTAGGGAAGGCTTTCAATAGAAGATGAAAATTATTTTCTCTGCTCTAGGGGAAGAATCCTGAGCCCAAATGCTTATAAATTTTGTCTGATGATAGCCAGATACGCTTTTAGGCTTATTAAAAAAATAATTCAAATAACAATATTGTTCAGTAATAGAGGGCAACTTTTACTTGTGCTGCAAGTGAACGTCTTCCAAGTATGGAGGGAGGAAAGTGTTAAAGTCCCACCACAGGTGCATTTTTTTCTTTTAGATCAAAATTTGCCAGCTTCCTATTTCATTTATGTAAGTGTTTACTAAAATGGTCACCTCCATAAAGCCAAGTATTCAGCTTTTCAACATTTTATAGTGCTTCAGGTATTTTCACTGATTAAGCCTCTCAACATCCCTATGATGGAGATGAGTCGGTATGTATTGCAAATTAATAACTAAGGAAGTTAATAATTCAGCCACACAGCTATTTTATTTAAGCTTTAGTCCTTTGACTTCTAATTACATGCTATAGCAACCACACTATGCTTCCCTGGTAGGGAAAATCCTTTAATGAAGAGCTTTATTCCAGGAAAAATCTTGTTCACCTCCTGCTGAGAGCTCTGTTGGATGGGTTTCTGAATCAGTGTGGTAAAAACGATGAATTTTGCTCCAAGACAAACTTTGGAAAGCACTCTTGACATTTGATTGGCAGAAGCAAAGGATTTGGGTAGACCTGGCATTAAATGAGGGCAGAAGTTGGTTAAAGTGCCTGAAGCACTGTCAGTCACTTGCTAAAGATCTGCTCATGAAATAAGAAAATATCTGGTAGCATAACCTGGGTAATCTTCTCTCTCTTTCCCCCTCAAATCCAGGGTTGGACATATTCAGTAGCTTCTTAGCTCTGTCTTCTGGAGCAGATAATCTGCACCTATGGCTTTTTTCTATGTGAGGAAATACTGACAGTAGGCCTGAGAGGGGCAAGTGTGCAAAATTAAGCCTGCTGGTTCAGCTCTTGGAATGATTCAAAGCAGCCTTAAGATTATTCTAACATTTTCCAGGTTGACACTGGCTCCAAGCAGCTGTTCCAGCAGCTGGAGAGCCACAGCTGTGAACTGCTGCTGGCATTTGCCTACATCACCTCTGCAGGGAGGAAGAATGATACGGAGTTGGTGTTTCTGACTTCACAGTGTATGAATTCCCCATGCAAGGGGAATCTCTTGCTTGTCAGCCAGCACGGCTTTATGGCTCCTTTGAGCTACTCTGGAGGTGTACATTAGAGCCCAGCTCTATGCTGAAATAAAGCAGAAGATGGCTGCTACTACTTGTAAAGGCACAGCTAATTCTTTTTACCCATTTCCATTCTTGCTTGAGCACAAGGAGTTTGCCAAGTCAGTCCAAAATTTTGCACCCTCTATAGAGATACATAGCTGAGAAACTTCTCCAGGTTTTCTCCCAAGAAGCTGAACCATCTGTGAAAGTGTGTATTAGAGTGCTCAGATATGATTTGCATTGCTGTTCCTTGTAAAAAGTGTTGGTCAGAGGTGGGATCTGTATTGATACAGGTGTTTATACTGGGTGGTGATGATGGGACAGGACCTGGGTCACAAAGGCAAAGAGCTGTACGGTTTTCCTGATGCCCAGACTCAAACTTTTTTTCCAGTGCCAAATGCTTCAGACACTAAATCAAAATCTGAATACTTTCGTGCCTGCTTTTTTCTCAGAATGCTTACAGGGCACTTTCTGATGTCAGTGTCATTGCAGCTTATATGATGCAAATTCTCACTCTCTGTTACCCAGCAACGCCTTTTGGGAGACCTATTTCATATTAAAAGACTGGCCTCTGCTCTCAGTAACCTCAGTATAAATCTAGAATAAATTTTCTATTGTCAACAGCAATTATACATGCCATTCAGAGCACAAGTTATAGATGCAGGTCCTGCCCGAAAGTTGATTCAAAGCTCGGATGATTAGAAAGTGCCTCTCACTGCCCAGTACAGATATTTCCCTTCTGCTTAATTTTTGGTATGAACTCATTCTTTCCCTTTGGGTTCATGTTCTCATTCTGTTTTGCAAAACCTAAGTTGCATACAAGTGCAAAGTATGACCTGGCCATGCTCCTTTCTATGCATTGCTTGGATTTGAGCAGACTGTCCATCAATAACTGTAACCTTTAGCATTTCATTTCTTCACCCGACTACATTCACCTGGGTGGTATATGTTGGTCATACTAATACTGCTTTGTATGGCTCTGATTTTACCCATAGATTGGGAAAAAGTTATCTAGCCCCTATTTCAAACTCTACCTTTTGTCCAATTAATTTGAAAACAAACACCACATTCTCAAAAGAAGAATAACCACCAAAAATTAACAACAAAGAAACTTAAAGCAAAACAATACTGCAAAATAACATTAATGAAAAATGTAGTAGGTACAAAGTAATCTGAAACCCTGCTTCAGGTGTGCAGATGCTGTGACATCCCTCCTGGTTTTTATGTCAGCCAAGGTTTCTACCGAGCTGTAGCAGTTCACTGAATAAACCACTGAACACTGCAAATTCTCCCACTATATCACAGTTACAGAAATAGAGGCACTAAGTAAGTTTATGCTGTTCCACTGGGAACATTTTTAAAAAGTTTAATAGCCTTTAAAATTTCTCATTTCTAACCTGTCATAGGCTTACCTCATGACTGCTCATTTTGCTGTGCTATAAAAGCAGATAGAAAATGAGATTTCTGGCTCAAGATCTCACCAAAACCATCATTCCTGTTTGAGACAGCAATAGCAACATAATATTTAAGCCTGGATAGTAATTTCTTTCTACATCTACTGCAGCAACAGAGCAATGCATTGCATGTCTTGAAATGCTTCTGGTCTAATTAGAAGAGCTTATGAAATTTTGTGTAAAGATTATATGAAAAGATCACTGGAAAGAATAAATAACAGGAGTCTAGTTTCCAGTTCTGGGTACTTCACAAATGAGAAAGGTATGGATAAAAAAGATGGATTCTGTTGATAAGATCGTTAAATAGCTGCAGTGATTACACAGGCTTTGAACCTCAACCAGGAACTCCAGCTATGATTCACAAATAAAGGAGTTTTTTAACTGTCTGATACACTTTCAGGCTAGTAGCTCCAAGTATCTGGATCCTGTCCAAGTGCACCTGAGCACAGCACCTGTTGTGGCAAAGAGCTTAACAACTGTCATGGTTTGAGATTGGCCCCCCTCGAGAAGAGGGGGGCTCAGGGGTGATTGGGTGCCAGGGCAGTGTTCCCTGAGAGCCAATCACCACTCATGTTGTTCGCTTCTGCTCAAAATCATATATACACAGCCCACCGGAAGCTGTTGGCAAGAGTTCTGCTGTTGGTGTCTGCTGCGTGTAGGTGTGGAAGGCCAGGGGGTGGCTGGGCTCCCTCTCTCCCCTCCGGGGGGAGAGGGGAGCCCTGCGGCCCCCCCAGCTCTGCCTAGCCCAGAGCAGAGTTAGAGGCAGCATTTTGAGTGTGTGCAGCGAGGGAAGAGACTCACAGCACCTGAACCTGACTTGAGGTAAGAGGAGAGAGGCAGGCTTTTGTAGCCAAGCCTTCTCCCCCCTCCTTTTCTACAGCTAAGCTGTGGAGGGGGGCTTTCCTTTCCCTCTGCTGGAAAGTGGAGGAGAGGCTCAGCATTGAAGCTGAGCCAAGTGGACGGGCCGTGGAGGTAGGCCCGGCGCTCGAGAGAAGAGTCCCAAGCGAAATTGGAGACGGACCCCCCCAGAGAGAGAGAAAGGGGCCCGGAGGATGTCTCTGCCACGCAGGAGAACCGAAAACCCGAAGAGAAATCCACATGCAGGACGTGGACGCTTGATAAGCAGAACTACACTGCAGCAGCCTACGGATCGAGGTTTGAGAGAGAGAGAGAGATCACACAGCGGCAGGAGAGCAAGGACTCAAAGCTATCTTCTCGGACTTCATGAGGAGGAGAGACTACAACAAACAACTGGAACTTGGTGAGGGGGAGCGTTCAGGCCCAGAACACTCCCACAGAGGGACTGGTTCCTTTTCCAGCCTTGAAAAGGCTCTTTCCTGGACTAAACTTAAAGGAGGGGCTTGAAAGGACTGATTGATAGAGATGTAATATACATATATATAGTTGTCTTTAGCTTGTATAGTATTTATTTGTGTAAATAAATGTATATACTTCCCCCTTGCCCTATAGAAGCCTGGAAGTTTCTCTTTGGTGTTGGCATAAATTGTGGGAGGGGGTGGAGAAGCCTGAAAATTGGATTTTTTGGTTTTCTAATGTGGCTCAAACTGCCACAACAACACACATAACTTTAAGCACATTAATTATCCCCACTTTTTAGAGATCATTACTCAATTGAGGGAAGTGTCCTTGAAGTGAAGGACATTCATCTAAGCATTGCTGGATTTGAACAGAAGTACCCAATATATTACAGGAATACATTTGTGAAATAAGGACTCATTTGTAGTTTCTTTACATACATGACTGAAAACACGAACTCTTATTAGTTGTTTCAGTAGTCGGTAGAGAAAGTTGGAAACTAGCCTATAAAATCACTCCTGTTGAGATGTTAAACAGCTATTAAAAATGGAATTGATTAAGGGTTCAGTATAGTTCCAGAGAAAGGTGGTTAAAAACTTAAATATCTGCCTTCTCAATAGGTTGACAAATCAAAATAAAGGCCAGCTGCTGGGAAGCTGCATTCATAGAGTGTGCATTTTTACATTTAAAAATTAAATGCGTTGTCAAATATATAACCAAATTAACCCGACAAATGGGGTTTATTTCTCTGTCATTATTTTCCCTGCTGTGTTCTGTACCTCTTGGGTGGCTCCTGTCCAATTGAAGCAAAATGTATGTGCAGAGGACCAGGGAGGGGGGGAAAGGCAGAGGCTGTCTTAGAATGAGCAGAGTACTCGTCCGTATGAGCCCAGGTTTAGGGCATAAACTGAATGTGCTGTAAGCGAAGGGTTTGTTTGGATTTTATCTTTTTGGTGGAGTAGGAGAAGAGTTTCAGGTCAATTAGCGCAAAGCCTCTGTAAGTACTCCAGGAATCCATCACTGATGGTAGTGGTATGGTAGTCTGCTCTGCAGGTCTAAGTTTTAAACCAGATCATTGAGCCTTACTTCTATAAAGACACATGGACTGGTAGAAATCTCTGCTTGTCTGGGATGCTACCTGAAGTTCTGGATGAACCCTTCTGCATATAAGAGGGAGATTCAATCTCATGATTGAATCAAACACTAATCACAAAGCTAATGTACAGTTAGCATTGTTGGCTGAATATTTTACACACGCAGTGGATAAAGACTGAAAGAAAAAATTCACGAGGTTGCTTAAAATACTGTCCTCTCACTCCTTGTTAATGCAATTTCATAAATTCTTATTACATTTCTTGGAGTGTGCAAGTTAAAGACTTCTCTCTGGCCCTGAGGTTCCTTGTATCTTATTCCTGATAATGCTCTTGTTGACTAGATCACCTTTAAAGGTTCCTTCCAACTAATACTATTCTGTGACATTCTGGAGTGACTTCTGTATAGAAAAAAGCCCATAACATTCACTGAACAGAATTATAATTAACCAAGAGTTAAAATTCAGCCACATTTAAACCAAAGAGGAATCAAAACCAGACAAGATGGATGAAGCATTGCTGAAGAGATGTTAGAGCCCTTGCAACGTGTTTCTCGCTGTTTTAAGTTCCCCACTTTTCTTTTCCAGAGTGGCCTGTGGGGATCCAGAGGTGGTCTTGCTGGGATACTGGTTGCACACAGTTTGGAAAGGGAAGGTTTTGGGAAGAAAGCGCCTCCCACTCAAATTCTCTGCTGGTGTGGCTCTACCAGCTGTAGCACAGTTTCTCCCGGTGAAAAATCTCTGCCTTATTTCACATTTTCTATTCCTCTGGGTTAATTTGTAACAAGGTTTTTTTTGTCTGTTTGTTTGTTTGTTTTTTTAGAGCCAAAGTACATCCATTCCTGTTACGGTGTTTTATTTTCTGGTAACAAGCTTATTTTTAGCAGGATTAAAGTCTCAATTTCACCTGTTTGATTTATACCAGGACTTTATCAGGTTGCTTCTGGTACTCATATCAGTACTTATAATTCAGCTCGTTCAGAAAGAAGAACTGTGAAAGCTGTGTACAAAGGGAAAGAATATCCTTTGTGAGCCCTTAAACATCCATCGATTTCAGAACACCAGCTAAGTCCAATTACTGTTATTTAGACCTGCAAATGCAGGGAGGGAAGGGAAAAGCTTTTTTTTAAGAGCAATGCATAGACACATGGGACAGGGAGGGACCACCTGGGGTGAGGCAAGTCCTCTGTTTTGCAAGTACTTATGTAATTTAATCATATCAGACAGAGGATCACACCGCACTTTAAAACTAGAAGGTGTTTTTGTTCCTTTTTGAGTTCTTTTTACTACTTTCCTGCAAGAAGATGGCTATTCTGCCTGTCTCCTCATCTGACCCTTGTCTTAATCTGTGATCATGAAAAATAGATGCTTTGTTGTGCCCATGTTGTCCTTTACTTCTGTTCACATCCTTTTGGAAGATGAAGTTGTTAATTTCCCTGACTATCCTAATCACCTACTCTTGATTCAAATTTTTTTCTCTGTTTAAATACAACTACCTAGAAGTGTACTGCAGTTGGTTGTTCTATGACATGTATGAGCATACATATGAGTACAATGACACCAATACTTCCCTGTTTCTACCAGAAATGTTTTACCTGATGATAACAAGGACTGTATTTACTCTTTAAACCGTGGCTCAGTCATCCTGTCTTCCATGAATACCCCCAGGCCTTTTTTCCCTTCTGACTAATGAGTTCTCAGCTTAGAAAAAGGCTTCTTCTCTCTAGACTGTAAGTGCAAGGTGATGCCACTTTTTGTACTAGGCAATTTGAAATCAATTCCACTACTCCTGTTCTTGAACATCTCAGGTACTTCCCACATAATATGATAATACTCATCTTTACCAATGACATCCCTCAGCAAGTGCCGTAGTCCTGTTTTTAACTGAAGTCATTGTATGAAAATACGAGATGTAAATGGTTCACATTGATTTTTCAGCTGCACCCACAGTCAGCTCCATTTTGCCCAGGAACTTCCTTTTTAAACCCATGCTGCTATATTTCTTGCACTAATCCCTGTCTTTTTCTGCTTAATAAATATTTTCCCATGCGGCATTTCATCAAATGCTTTTCTTATATCAAGTTTGATGAAGGCCTTGCATTTATTTCATCTAGAAATTCACCTATAAAAGAAAAGCAGTAATTTTATTTTGTGTTGTCATCCAAACCATGCCCCTGATCATTAGCTATTCCATGGGCTCTACTTCCTTTGTCTGCTGTTGCTACTGGCAATATACATAGGCCTAAGTGTCTCCTGGCAAGACAACTCAATCAAGCATTCAAAAAATCCCTTACTAATTTTTAAAATACTTATGGTGGTGTCTTTTTATCCCCTTTAAAAAGCCAATTTCTTTCCTCTTATGACCTGATGAAGGTTTGCCATCAAATCCAGGTTGTGGGAAAACTAGAAGTCATGATGCCTTCCCAGTAGAAATGTTTTAGGAGATAAAAGCCTAGTTCTCTAATTCTTCAAAGTTTAAGGCTTATTTTTGTTTTCAGATGAAGCATTCTTTTTTGTTTTCTACCACTGCCACATGGATATTTGTCTGCATCAAAGTGCCTCAGACAACTAGAAGGACATAGCTAATTATCTAGTTAAAAGACACCCAGTTGTGAAATAGCCAATTTTTTTTCCTTATTTTTATTTTGTCTCCTGATAAGTTTTAAAGTGAAACACAGAGGGAGAAGAGTAAGTTTGAAATAGCATCTGCCCAGGCTGTGCTTGGTTTTATCTAGGACCCTATGTACCAGCCTTCCTGAGCTCCTAAATTCATTCTTTATTGCAAAAGAATGAGTGTTAACACTACCTTTCATTTCAGTCTTGACATTTCAGCAAATTTACCTCTCTGAATCACTAACTGAACTCAACAAAAGGTTTTTATCTGCTGATAACTTTCCATTGGAGAGATTTAAAGTGCCAGATGACATTAGCTCTAGCTCAATGATGTTATTAAATTCTCACCTTAAATCTCACATACAGAAAGCTCTTGTCAGGTCACATAAATGAGATGATTGTATTAGTCATACTACAAGAGTGATACTCATTCCACTAAGCTCACTATATTCAGGCTGAAGTTTGATCTGTGAGAGGACACTTCATATCTAACTTGATGTTGTTTCTTTACGTCAATGTTTTTACTAGTTATATTCTTGTCACTGTAATTTATACCCCCTTTGCTCTGTAGGATTCATTCCTCAGTATCCTTGCTGCTTTTGTTAAACTGTGATCTGCTACAGTATAAAAAACCTCCTCACAATTAGTTTATTTGAGACATTTCTTCTCTTCATAGTTCAGCTTGAAACTAACCATACACTTTTGAAGTACAGTGTCCCTGAACTGGCCTCCAAATTACAAAACTAAATTAGCATGACTGACATTTTGCATGCGGGAATTTATGCAAGGATCTATTTGTGCAAAGTTTAAATACACCAGCTGAAACATTGATGAATTATGAATGATTATAATTAAATGGTTTTATTTCTTCATTTTTTAAAATTTCTTTTCTCACTTTTTCTGTCTTCTCTTAACCCAGTAATATCCAGATGGCTTGGGATAGCTTGATTTGTGTGTGTGGTGTTGATCTTGAAGGAAACCAGTGCCATTGACCAGATTTGGGGATTAAAATGAATTTATGTACGGATTAAGAACTCCATATGCCAGTTTCAATGGGTGTTATGAAATAGGGATCAGCTAGCTACAGAATTCCTAATACACTTATGTACTTTTACAGCCTAAATCATCTTAGTATCAGAGCTCTTCAGCAACTTGAATGCACCTACAACACCCATGTGAGTTAAAAGGGTTATCTCCTGATTCTCCTAATGGGATAACTGAAGTGCAGGAAGATTAAACAGCTAAGTCAAAGCCAGTAAGAAATCTACAGCAGCCTCAGAGGTAGAATAGAATTCTCTGGGTTCCAGGCCACTGCCTTAAACAGAAAGTTGTTCCTCCTGGTGTAACAACCTTACTGAAACCAGCAGCGTAACTCTCAGAATGTTCTGTGAAGGAGAGCTCCTTAGGCAGCGTAGAGCAGGGAGGCCTGTCCTCCTTATTTTCACAACTGTAACTCTGTTTATGGCATCTTTTGTGGAAAATCACAGGATGCATTACAGACTTGAATTTTGCCTTCTAGCCCTTCTGGTAATTACGAAGGTTTGTAAGTATCAACGTTTTATAGTTGGTGAAAAGGGAAGAGGTAGTGCTTGGGAAGTTTGTGTATCACTGTAAAATGAAGCTGTGCATGACTTGGGAATATATTTTGCTTTTCTGAGACTGTCCAGTGCCTCATTTGCCAGAGCCAGCATGACCTCTGGAAGAGACCCCACCTCACTGACCATGTCAAGGAAACAGCAGCAATGCTCAGCAACACAGCAGGGACCTTGCAGTTAATTAAGATTTACAGATTGTTTGAGAGAGTACTTTTTAAGTGACATTGGGGTATCTGTGTTGCATACAGGTCTCAGAGAATGGTGATGGCACTGCTTTCTCTATGTTCCTTAACTCAGCTGCCCCAGCCTCCAGTCAGCTAGCTTGTTAGCTTGTTGTACCACTGGTTTGTAGTACAACCTTATTTCCTGTGACTCAGAAGCACGAAAACCGTATACCTATGTGTGTCACCTTTGTGCAGTGAAAACATAGTTTGCATTCTGTGCTGAGCAAAACCAGATATGCTTATTTTTGTGTCTTATTTTATCTTATAAATTCCAAGCAGACAGCATAAGGAAGTTTCTGGGAGTCCAGAGCACCAGCAGATGTGCCCTTTTGGTGCTGGGGTTAAATTCATGCTTCAGCATGGACTGTTTTGTATTCAGCCTTTCTTATTGTCAGTACCTTTCCTCTTGCTATTTAAATGCTTTTCCCTTGCTCTTCCCTTTTTTCCAATTTCTTTCCAAGATCTAATAATAACATAAAACTATTTGGATGCACCACTGTTTTATTCAGTATATTTTCCATCAGCCCTGGGATTGTTGCTCCTGAGTTTCAGTCCTCAGTTAGAGTACTTCTTCATGTCCCAGAAGTCTGGGTTTCTCTCTCTCTCCTGATAGGTCCAGCTCTATTTTCTGCTTCATCCTGCTGCAGGACAGGGCAGTGAAAGACCTAATTTTTGATACTGTTTTCCACCAGTGTGACCACACAAAGCTGGAATTGGCCTGGTGTTTCTTGGTTTCTTGCCAATTGTGGCTGGACAGGGGCTGTCCCAGTCTCTTCTATGGCCCCACATCGCTGATAAGGGGCTTCCCTCTGTTGAAGCGCAGTGCTGAAGTTGAGGGGCAACTGGGACAATTCTATGGGCTGGCTTCTGCTGCACCCCACTCTATTCTCCACATTCCATGACCCCAGGACCGTGCCTGTGCACCTTGCTTCAGCAAGAGCAGCCAGCATTGAGTGCTCCAAAATATCTCTGCATATAGAGAGCAATAGTGCAGTGGTGTGGGACCCTGCAGGATGTCATTTCTCCCTCTAGTTTGGCTACATGGACTGTGATGCATATGGATGGGGTTTAACCTTTGCAGATGGGCAACCTGATCCTTGTGATAGTCCAAAACCTCTGCTCTGTGGTGGTGCATGAAGTGACAGAGGCCACAGTGTGAGGTGTTACCAGTCTCCTGTGTGTAAATTTTGTGCTTTCAAGTTTTTGGCCTTCCTGATTGCTGACAGTGACATTCTCTAAAGCTTTTTCAGCTTAATGTACTGGCATTTATTTACAGCTCCACCTTGATGGAGTTTTATGTTATTCTTTCATAGGAAAATACATTGTTCACGAAAGCAAAGGACTAATAGCAGACTAGAGCTAAGCCTAGTAAAAGCAGGTGTTATGCAATTTGTCACTGCATGACTCTACTAATGCATCGTTAGTCCAGGACTATGGTACCCCTGCCATGTTTTAAAGTACAGAAAGGTAAGCGTACGCTGTACCCTGGAGTGCCTTAGTCTATAAATGTAATTCAGAAATATGGGAAACCGTTCTCTGAATCTGATGGCCTTTTTCGACACAATTACAGGAGCAGCGTGAAATGTTGAACATTTGCAGCAAGGGTGCACAGAGCAAATGGAAGTTGGATGCGCAGGCTGTTAATTCAAGCCTAGATAAGCTTCTGACTAAGAGGGTTTTAATTTGTTTTTTGCCCTAATATGATGCTTGTATGATAGCAGTTTTACTGAGAAGAACCTATTACAACCTATACTCATCTGTAGAGCCACATTTAATGAGGAGGATAGCTGACACTTTTTAATGGCCCTCTACAGACTTCAAAGGATATGAATCTGAAAAAGCATTGAATATCAGAATGTTTTTATTTGATTTCACATGAAGACACTTTAATCTGGAAAAAAATGTGTGTGGTTTGAAATGAAATGAAAAGGGCAACATATGAAACAGAGTATTTTCTCTCAAGACAGAGACAGACAAGGCATTCAGTCCCTTAGTGCCATGTTTGTGTCTGTCCTTTCAGGATCACTTTCAGGGGAGGTACCAGTAACATCACTCAGTGTTTTCATACTCTTGCAGAAATGAATGGGTATTGAAAACTTTCAGTCCTGTAGAGGAGAAGCTGAATTCCAGGGGTCGCAGGTAGGAAAGCATATACCTGTGCTGCAACCTCCTGATGCACAACCTCAGTCTTAAACAACATTGGCAGAACAAGCCAGGCAAAATTGGGTTGGCCACTAACAATTTTTCAAATGGCTGAACAGAGACAAATCATTCCTCTGGTTACCCACTGAGACCTGAATGAATAATCAGAGCTGCAATAAAGCCTGGAAATCAATAATCACTGGTTCTGTGAATAGCTAAGAACTAGACAGAGGATGGGCAAAGCAAGCATCAGCAGGTGCAGCCTTACTGGGAACACACAGGCTGTGTCATTTCATGTGTATAAAATCAGAGGAAGCTTTTCTTCTGATTTCACTCAGCAACATGTGGTTAGCTGGTACAGGTGGCAAGTTGAGCTTCTGTGGTGTATTTGGCTTTCTGTTTCTTAAGGGTATAGAAGCAGTTTGTGTGAATGGGTATATGGAGAATTCTCAGTTTTTCTAACATGGTTCCCTTTGATCTTACCAGTTGGAAATATATGATACCTAAGCAATTTTCCTGGCAATGAGTTATGACACCATCTCAGGAGAAGGTTTTGGGGTGGGCTAGAGTCCTTTGATCTCTGTGTGTGTGCAAATGAGTGTTCATACATCTGTATGGCAGCTCTTTGAAATAGCATAATCGGAGAAACACAGTGCTCTTGCTCTTTGTATATTTATGAGTCATTATTCTCTTAGTATTAGTACTGTGAGAATTTTTTGCTACCTCCTCACTTCGTATTCAGCAGAGAGTGTGAGAAATAAGATACTTTTTTGCATTCTGATCGAGTAAAATTCACAGGACTGGTTATCTTTCAAGTGTTTATCAGTAGCAGATGCTGGACCTGATATCATTTGGCTTTACTCCCTTTTTTCCAATTGTATAGGCTATGTGGCTCCCAGCACTGTGTGTGCTTGACCAGGCACTTCTACAAAGAATAGAGATTGTGTTCTCTGGGGGAAATATCATCAGTCCCGAGGGTTGATCTGTAATTTACTCAGCTGTAAGGAACGTAGTCCTTCCAGGTGCTGCTACCAAGCGTGGCAGGTTGTCTCCATTTTCCTCTCATGCATTTCAGTGTTGCTACGCCTTCCTCAGGAATACTCAATCCTGCAGACAGGGAGGTCTCTCTTTCATAAAGTGGTAACAGGCATGCACTAAGGCAAGCAGAAACACCATATGGCCTTTAGCATGACCAAAGACTATGGTCCAGCTCTTTTTCAGAAACACTGAACTCAGATGGACTGTGTCTGTCTTAAATTTTGGTAATATTTTTTTGGCCCAGGTTTGGATGATGCTTTAAGGGGATTTCTGCAAGAGAAGCTGAACCTGCCAACTTTTGCCTTTCCTCAGCCTTGTGGACCACTCTTCAGGGTCATTTAGACACAGGCATTCACACAGTCATTTGTCCTGGCTGTGGCTCTTCCTACACAGCTAATGACTTTAGCTCATGCTAGTGATAGAGATGCAAAGGAGAAAGGACATGACTGTTGCTGCAAAAGGGGTCTCCTGCCTCTGAGAATATCCTCTGTACATTTCTGCTTCAATCAATCCTTCAGATATCACCCTAAAGATTATTTGCCTTCTTCTGCTGTGCCAGGTAATCCCAGCGTTTAGCATGAAGTATGCTGTTCCTGGCTGTTATTAATTAATATATTTTAACCTGTCAATAATTAATGTGGAAATTGGGAAGGATAATGCCATGGAGGCTACAGCCTGAGATCTGCTGCCTGGCAACAGTGAATGTACATATCTGTTATATAAGGAAATTAGAAACTGGAGCAAGAACTGATCTGTCTGACATTTTGTAAGACGATATAAATGGGCCCACTCAACAAACACTAGATTTATGTGAGAGTATGAATGATATGTGTCTGGGGAAAAGATATTATCTCTCTCATGAAGGTGCAGTTAATACCAGACATCAATTAAGTATAGTTCATTAAAGCCTCCGGGTAATCTTATTTTTGGACGAGATCAGAGGAGCAACTTACAAGGACTGACAGAGGGGTTATCTTGGTAATAATCTCCAGTTTTGCATGTAGCATCTCTCATAGGATGAGCTAAGTGAAGTAGCATCTAGACTGTAACAACAATAGCCTTTTCAGATGGAGAGACTGTGCAGTGAAAATTAATAGTGGCTTATTATGTTTGAAGTAGTTGCATTAGATAGATTTTTTGAGATACGCTAGTCATGTTAGTAGTGCAGATATGATAATGGTTGGTTTATGCACTCACTCCTCTTTATCTAAAACATTTCATCTGTACAGATGGAGTGACTGGAGGCAGGGAAAACTATGGGACTGTTAGCGATAAGGAGGTGATGTTTTATTGCTTCTTCCTGCTATGGCTAAAACATTCCTTTATATATTGAGAGATACAGTGTTTTAATGGAATCAGTTTGAATGTTGTTTTCTTGAATTTGATCAGTTGTCTCTACATTTTGAATCCCAAGTGTAATGCACCAGTTGCTGTTAGGAAATAAAGTTCAGTAAGTGAGGTGGCAATGGCAATTGTGATCCCATATCTTATTCCCAGTTAGTGATGTGGCTCTCAGGCAAAGAGAAAGAAGAAACATATTTCTTCAGCACACCTGGAAGAAACAGGGTTAAGCTTGGCATGGAGCCCAAGTTTGCAGCGCAACTTCTGAGAATGCCTTACTTTCCTAGGTTCTGCTACCGAAACAGGCTCCACGCTTGCATTTTGACATTAAAATTAACTGCTTCTGGAAGTCGTCCCTCTTTTCTATTTTTCTTCTGTGTTTTCTTGCCTAAGTTTAATTTGCGTCACAGTTGCTCCTGTGTCATGAAACGTAAGCTTGCTGCAGCGCTGGCTTGAGGGTGCAGGAGGTAGCGAGGAGACTGAGCATCGCTGGAGGCAGGAGGAACCAAAGGCCCACAAGGGGCTGCTGGAGGGTATCATGAGGAAAAAGAAGAGAATAGAGAAACACTGCTTGGGGAGGGTAATGATTTTAAGTTTCTAGATGTTAAGACAAACAGTGTGCTGCCTCTCAGCAAGTAACATTGCCATCCACCTCTTCCTTACTCACCACCTCCTTCCTTTTCCCTTTTTCCTACAGCATGGAGCCTCAGCCTTGCTTGCTTTGTGGGTATAATAACATCTACAGCTCTCCAGAACTTGACACAGCCTAAAGTACGTTAGGTTTATGGCAGTGTATTTCAGCTAATCCTTGTTCATATCTAGGGTTTTCTGTTTCAGAGACACTCAGAGTAGGAAGTCGTGTCAAATACCGTATAATGAGAGAAAACTGGAAATGCTGACTTACTGAAGGGATTATTTCCCATGGGCTGTTCATAGCATCATGCACGGTTTTGAGTTTTCTGCTTCCCACAACTCTCCTGAAAGCTTTTGGGATCCTCAGATATCTTTTTCTAGTAATTATTTCGCTCTGTGGATTTGGGTCTTTTCCACTACCTGTGTTAATTTGACAAAAAATTGTACACCATATCCAATGGAAAGAGATAATCCATGGAAGTTTTTGGACTTGAGGGGAATATTCAGAATAGAATAAAAGCAAATCTGGTGATACAACATGAGGCAAAGCACAGTCATTTCCAAAAAAACCCAGCTTGAAACATCCCTATTAACAAAGTTGCTGCACTCTACTTAAAGAGCTGACAGTAATATAGCCTGCTTCAAACCCATAACATTTTATTGTATTACCTGCCTTGCTGCAGTATAACTAACTCAGTTCTTTGTCAGGCCATGCTGTACCTCAGCTGTCAGCTCCCATGGCAGAGAAGATAAGGGAGAAGCATATTTCACAGTGCCAGACTACAGCCAGTGCCCAGCTTGCTCTTAGTTTCAGGGCAGCTCTGATGCAGATTTCTGCTGTGGGGCTTTGAAGTAACAGTGCTGGAAAACAAAGTGTCTGTGGGGCTGCTTTGCCCTTTTGGAGCACAAAGAAACTTGCAGCTTCCTGAAGCAGACGGATTTTAATTAATTTTCCTTTCCATCCTTCCCCCCCTCCTTTTCTTTCTGGCAGCTTTTCTGATGTTATTTTTCAGGTTTATTTGCTCCTGTCTCTGTATGAGAACCTGGTGTTTTCCTTGCCAAAGTGCTGTCCCTCACACGAGAGGAGACTAACCTAAGCAGGCTTTGCTGAGCTGAGTTGAGGCAGAAGGACTCTGTAGGTCTCCCTGATGCCTCATCTCTAGGCTTAGCCTCAGCCACTGCTGTTACTTGTCACCACCTGAGGCGCCACTGAACTCTAGTTCTTCATCCCTCCTATAAATGATCAAATTAGGCCAGCAATATTCCCCAGAGTATGCATGGAGCAGAAGGGGGCAAATAAGAGAGGAGAGAGTAGATGGTGAGCTTTCATATATATTTTTAATGAGATGAATTAAGAAAGGCACACTTAATAGTGAATCTCTCTATAGCTTTTTCTGAAACAAATTTGCTGTGAGGCTGAGAGAGACTTCTAAGGCTGATGTTCTGGTTAGACATCATGCTGCTGAAGGGTAGCTAGCTAGCAAAGCCAAAGTATTTTGGCTGATACGGTAGGTTCAAACACATATCGCAAAACAAGAGGAGGTGTGAGCATCTTCCAGTGTATTTTTCAAAATGCATCCTTTTCTTCAGACTGGCTAAATACAAAATTTCAGTGTTTATTCCAGTTCACATCAATTTGCCAAAATCTCACAAAATATACATATAAGTTGGTGTTCCAGCAACATTTGTGTAAACATTTAATCTCCCATGTTTTTCCCCACTGCTTGCATTCACTGGACATCTACTAATGCTCTGTAACTAAAGGAAAGAAATAATCTTTTGAAGTCTTGATACTGGAGGCAGAAACTTACAATGACATAAAATCATCATGGTGATTTATTTAAGTGATTAAAATTTTTATAGATGAATTTTTCAGTTTATGTATCTGAACCAATAAAAAAACCCCCAAAACACCTGCAACTAAACCCCTATAAAACAAATGAGGATGAAGATATGATACATTCATTAAAAGACCCACGGATCTTTATATCTCCATCAAAAAATCTGTACAGTTATGCTGAGCATGGTGAGTTCATCTCCTTACACTACTTTTCTATATTTCTTCTTATTCTATTTTTTTTTCATCGTGTGTACTACAGTTAATCTAGATTGTCTCTTATGTAATGTCAGAATCCAGACGATGACTACTTGGCAGATGGTCTGTATCCCTTTATGGTCTTCTTACATGTCTCAACTAGTCCCACTGCATATCTAAGGGGACTTGACAAGCCTTGGAATAAAAATTAGGAGAGCATGACAGCAAAACCATTGCTATTGAATACATAAAGCAGAAGAGACTTCAGAAGAAGGATCTGCATTCCTTTTACTGTGTGGGTCATTGAGACATGGCAAAATAATTCAGCCTTGGTCACCCAGGAGGCAAATGACAGAGCCAGGATGAAGACCCAGGTATGCTGAGCTCTGATTTAATCTACATCCCACTGGCCAACAGTGCCTCTGAGACCCTGTTATCTAGAGAATGTTGGTTTTGCTCTTAGTAAGAAGCAGACCCACAAAGAGATCTGCGAGAGCAATCCCTATGAAGGCAATGAGGATGGCTTACTTGGGTAAGCCATCTTCTGCCCTTGGTGAAATAAAAAAGATCATGAATCCCCTCATTCAAAATAAAGTTAAAGTGGAAGCGTAAAAAGATACTGTCTTATGCAAAGAGTGAAAGATACACAAGCCAAGAATGTGCAATGAATTACATGTTGGTGCTAAGCATCCTGCTCCTAGTATTATAACTTTGACGATCAAGAATTCCCTGTTCTAGTGTGCTGATTCACTGAGAAACTGTGCAGTATTAAATCCCTGTGTCACATTTCTTACCCATGCTGGGGTTAGATCAGAGTTTTGCAATCTCGGTTGTCAAAGCAGCATATGTGGGATTTTACCGCTGTGAAACCTGGATCTTTTAAACATCCATTTAAAGTCTATTTTCACTTAAAAAATCCTAGAAGATGGGAGGATACATCAGGGGAAGGATTACCCTGCTGCTTGCTGTGTTTTACAGCAATTTTCCCCCGATCATCTTTTCCTGGCAGCCATCTGAGAGCAGGCTACAGATGAGGTGAACCTTTGGAGTGAACCTAAGGAGCCACCCCTATATTTTTATGTGATGTTTCAAGAATACATGAAATAAGCAGCAAGCATCCACAGCACTAGAGCTTGTAATAGCAACACGGTCATGTTTAGCATTTCCTCTGCAAAGTACTTCAGCATTACTGTAAAAGTAATAGTGGATTATGCCCACAACATGCAGTAGAAAATTTCCTTTGATACCTTTTGGGATAGAATCAAGGAGAGGGATTTTCACTACTGTCACAACCCACACAAACCCCCACTTTTGATTCTTGGTATCATTTTGTTCTCAAGAGGAAATGGCATGATTGAAGAGAATGACATTGTTGTGATGTCTTCAACTTTTTTTTGGTTTTCTTTTTTTTTAAGACTGCTTGGTATCAAGATTTAAATGAATTGTAACAGAACCTAGTCAATAACTTGCCCAGCATAAAGGAGGGGCTGCATTTTAACTGCAGAACTGAAGATTTGTTGAAGTTGGACCTCAAATTTCAGTAGCTTTTTTGGGTTTTGGTTTTTTTTTTCTCAGAAATATTAACATGAATAACATCAGGTCACACATACACAACATTAGGTCACATCATACACATTGCATCATAGATATAATTCTTCTTGAGGGGTATATAATAAAAAATGATTGAAAGCTACTTACTTATTTGGCAGAATTAGGTTGGGTACAAGGCATTTGCCCTCTGACAGATTGATTAGAATATTGACAATCTCAGCGAAGATAGCTGTTTAATAAGCGTTGAAGGATTTATCAGTAATCTCATTGAATTTTCAAAATATCCATTTTCCCCGAAGCCAATGCTGTGAAAGCCTCCACTCTTCTATCTTAGTGTTATTGTGAACAAAATTGTTAAGGATTTGGTGGGCACCAAGACTTTCCTCTTTCAAGAGAACACTGGTGCATGTCATTGAGATAGATGTGATGTGGTTTGCATTATCCCCTCTGCCCAGGCTTGGTTCGGCAGCTTGCATTGGTGCTGGGTGCCTGGAGCAGATCACATAAAAGATGCTGTGCTTGACATTTCTGTGGCCTCTTGCTCTCTGTTTCATGAGTAGTTCATTGGAATATTGTTGCTGGTCTTGCAGACTCAAGTAGTAGTTGTCTGGGTATTTAAAAAAAAAAAATTATATTCCAATTTATACTTCAGGTCTTGTTTCTCATTGCAGGTAAATACATATTAATAGTAGGAATATTACATATTCAGCAAATTATGTCACAGCTGAAATCTTCACATGCAGTACAAAACTATTTGTGCTGAGATGGATGGATGGTTATTACCTCTTTGTTTTCTTTTTCATTATCCTTTTGAATTAAAATCTCCTTGTAAAGCCGTTATCCTCATCTTAAACAGCTCTCTATATTGAATACGTCTTTGCCTCTTCTACTCTTCTTTCCTTTGCTTAGATTGAATTCTAATTTTCTGTGATTTCTGAGGCCTAATTTCCTTATTGTTTCATATTTTTACATTGTCCTGTTCAAAAACTCAGTATGCACATACTCTATTTTTTTCCTCCGGTTCATGTAGGCCAAAAAGTAGCAGGAACATTATCTATAAACTATATTTACAGCTCTAGTGGCAACCATTTGCCTCTTAAACTGGAAAGCTGTGAAAAACTGTCAAGATGTGAGTGTGCATAATAATGTCCCTGATGACTGGAGCTGATTTATTTTTTAAACCATGGCTTCATTTTGTCAGTTACACCAAACAGAACGGGAAAGAAGCTCTTCTGATAAAGCCCAGTAAAACACAGACTTCAAAGCTATTTAGAATTGCAACATCTCAAACTACGCCATCCTGTTCTGCACTGCTGCATAGACTGGACATAGGTACAACAGTACCAAGAAAGACCAGTTGTGAATAGGTCTAATTCATTGCTTTCCAATTCCAAAATGATCCGAAATGTTCTTTCTATGTGTGACATTATCTGACAACTTCCAAAATTCCTCCTGCTGCCTACAAGACTCACTTGAGGACAAGAGTGAAAGAGGACCTCAAAATTGCCACATGCCACAGGAAAGAAAGAAGAAAGGCTGTGGCTGTCATCAGTGTCATAGATCCCTGCAATGGCATTAGGTGCAGTCCTTAAAAGTGGACAGTGTCTCATAATATGGAGAAAAGCCAGTAATTTCTCTACCCCTGTTGGTTTCTTTTCGATAGGAGCAGGAAAGAAACATTCTTTCCTGTCCTTAATTTAATGATTGATTTCACCCCAAATATCTGATATATAGGTTTCATCCTGTACATCAGCCAGGCACCTTCAACAATGTGAAGCTAGTAGTAAGGGGACTAACTTTCCATAACTCTCTCTTTGTGAGCCAAATTCTGATACTACTTCTCATACTGGATCCTATTTTACCATGGGCTGATTTAAAATGTGAAGTCAATGCAACCATTGCCTCTAATTACAGCATGTTTGGAGTCACACTGTAATTGAATAGTCCTGTTAGAACCAATGGGAGTTCTTGTGAAATACGGCATTGGAATGTGGCTCTGTGCCATCTGGATGAATAACAAAAGTATTTCAATTCTGTATATGTGACATTTACCTGCAATGTACCATTTTCTCTTTCTGCAGTGTTTTCTGTACTCAGGGTAGACAAAACCATGTCAGAGTTCTAAGGAGAAATATGGATATACAAGAAATGACTGGTTCATTCTTCTGTTTGCCTGTGAACTTAGGCTGAATATCCAATGGATATTTAAAAAATCTAATACTAGAGAGAAAAAAGCATAGAGTCTTTGGCTACAGGCCTGGTTTGTTTTCTCCATTTCATGGTCTTAAAAATACTGGTAATATTAAAGCTGAATCCTTTAAAAACCCATTGGATGTCCAAAGCATGGAGATAGGATTTGTGTAATACTGAGCTTCTGTCAAACAGATGCAAGTGTGATACCTGTTTCCTGCAGATTTCTGTGATAACCATTTCTCCTTTATGACATGTTATCTCCTAGATGGCCTTCAGGTGGCTTTTTTTTTCTCCCATAAAACTTGTGTTTGTTTGTGGAGGTTTTGGGGCATTTTAATGGAAGTGCTGATTTGATTTTGCAAAGGTGTTCTTGTCTGAAACAAAACTTGCACTTGTTAGATGTGATGGCTTTCATTAGCTAAACAAGCTGCCAGGCTGGTACCTGCTTGGTACGACTGGGAAAAAAACCTGCCTGACTCTTTAGCTGAGGATTAAGTATTCTTAGCCTTTGTCTGGCTTGTGAAATACCTCCATCCTTGGTCTGTCAATGAATGATTTCTTACGTGCTTACTATGTGCATTGAAGATAGGCCTGCAATCAGCCTCTTCTCATGCTGTTATCTACTCTTCTCCTCCTCCTGGATTTCTCCAGTTCTGGAACCAGGAAAAAGGAAAAAATGCAGCAAATCTCCAAGAAGGAAACACAGCATCAAAAAAATGGTAGCTACTATCTCTACTATGGCAAATGATGGATGGGAAAGAAGGTTCATGGAAGGGTGAAGAAGACTTAGGTTCAGGAGTCTGGAAATTTGGAAGATGGAAAATATTGTCTGAGCAGTGGGATGGGGAGCAAGTGAGGTGGGGTAAGAAAGAGCAAGACCAGTGAATGCTGAAAGAGATGAAGGGGTACCAAGGGGAAAGGGACAAAAATTTAAAGTGAAGAACAGACATAAGAAAAAGGGATGGAGGTTTTTCAGTGGCATATCTTCACTTTTTCTTACACAGTGCAAGAGAGTACTGGTTCTGAGAAAGCTCATGCTGGAGAGAGAACAAGGAAAGGGGAAACAAGATGGGAGTAGGAGGAGGGAACAGGTTTTCCACTGTCAGCTTCTGTAGGCCTGACAAATAGAATACTGTTTGCTTATCTGGAGAGCACATACAATTTGTGTAGACAAGTGTCATTGTTTATTTTCAGCGGATAAATAGGTTTGCTGTGGTAGGCAGGCATATCTGCTCTTAGGGGGACATTTACTCAATACCCCTTATCACCTCTGTCCTTCATGTTGTGAGTGGGTTACAACTTCAGCAAGGGCATCTTGTTTTTCTAGACCTTAATTGCAAAACTCGGAGGAGTGTTTTAGAACTGACTTAACTGCAAATGAATGTCACATGAGACTGGTGTTTTCATTGGTCCGGCAGTTCTCAAAGCACTTCTGTGTGGTCCATTGTACGAGTTGTTATGAGAAAAAGTTCAGCTGTTAGGAAAGAAATGAAGGGCATAGGCAGTTGGGTACTGAGCCATCAGATTGATGTATTGGCAAGAAAGCACTTAAAGATACTTTTGAAATTTTCAGGCTATGGTCTCACTGATCCACTCAGAATAAGAAAAATAATAATTTATTGGTAGCTTGTGTTTGCTATAGCGAGAGAGACTTAGGTTTCTCTTAGGGTGCACAGAGACAGATACTTGTGTGAAAGGTGCAAGAAATGTTTTCACGGTCAATTAAGGATGAACTCCTCAGTAGACTTTTCTTCTAAATTTCAACAGCAGCTAGTTTGTGTCCTGGGGCAAAATCTCTTACTGTTTGTGTAAACATTGCTTAGCTTACCTAGTGTAATAAGAGATTAATATCTTTGTGTCCCTTTAACTTGCAAAAGTCTGAATAATTGATTATTTCCTCCTATTTCTGGTCATTGGTCTTTCATAAGTGTGAAAGTCAGTCTTGCTTTGTACACAGCAATCAGTAGTGTGTGGCCCTGTTATTCATGTTCTGCTAGTCCATTAATGGAGAACAGAATGTGGGATGCCTGCATGATCAACAAATTCCTCTGGCTAGTCCTCCACGTACTGTTTTTTATCAACAAATAGCAGTCAGTCAAGAAATGAGCAAAACAGCCACAGATATACTGGCTTTTCTCCTTATTTTACAGATATTAAGAATCAGGGGATTTTTGTTTTGATTTGGTTTTGTTTTATTTTGTTGTGGGGGGTTTTTTTGTTTGGTTTGGTTTTGGGTTTTTTGTTGTTGTTTTGTTTTTGCTTTTCCCACATACAACCTTCATTTTGCTGCATAGCATGAAATGCTGGTGTTTCAGTATGGGAAATACCGACTCATTGAGCCAAATATAGAATATTCTGAAGCTTATTTTGGGGCACGGACATTACATCATCCAGCAGGGAAATCAAGCTAAACTCAGGCCTCAAATCTTTTTTAGCTCACAAATGAGAAAACTCAGTGAACCTAAGTCCCCAACAACAGACATTTATTTGCCTTGTAGAATGGCTGAACAGTTGATAGACCTGAGAAATTGGTATGTCACAGGGCAGAAAGGACCAATATGTTTTCTGGTTGGAAGTTTTGTTGTAAGTATGGGCATACTTTGTAAAATGTCATGCATTTTAGGGTAATATACACCACCTTCAGCAGTAGTTTTATGAATGAAGGATGGTTATAATATTTCTAGAGCCTTTCTATCTTGTTATCAGTTTTCAGAATCTGGAGATTGAAAGAGTTTACTGGAGGGTCCTCTCTCCTTTATTCCTCAGCTTCTACAGTTACTCTAACTTCAGTGATAGCTCCCAAAGTGTTAGCTAAGTGCCCTAAGCTTCAACATGGAAAGTTTATATTATTTCTGTCTGAAACTCATCTTGCATAAAAGTGATGTCATGACATACAGTGACAATTGGCATGATACTCAAGAATTTTTCAGCTCATTGTCCCTTGGTTATCAGCAGAAAAAGAAAATTAGAGTTGCTATGCAAAACACTTGGGCCTCTAGTGCTTAGTACTAGATGAATTGGCTTAATGCTTGCTGATCTGGTGTATGAAAATAAAAACTTTTTGTGACCTCCAGCCAAGTAGAAGATATCTTTTGCTCTTGGATAATGATCACTGTTGTTTCTAACTGCCAGGTCTGACTGATTATTTTCTTCAGTGCTAAACAGAACATTCCCCAAATTTGTCAAAGGGGTCTTGATTGTCCCTTTGTGTTTTCTAATTTTTTTTTTTTAAACAGGTGGGCAATGTGTCCAACCAACTTAGAATTTGATTTTAAGGGAAGGGAAGGGCTCAGGGAGATCTGCACAGTGCTGATGTAATGCAACAAGGAGAGGTATTCAAACCAGCCTCAAAGAATAGTTTTCCAAAGTCCTTTTAGGACTTGTATCAGAAGGGCTGTGTCCCTTGCCTTCCATAGGTGTAATACCATCAGGACCCCAACAAAAGCTGTATGCTCCCAGACCATGTAATTGAAGATCATAGAGACCTCAGTTTGTAAAGTCTCTCTCTGCCAATCATTGCTGTTCAGTGTACAACTACATAAATGCATTTGTTTCCTATCCTCACGATTTCACACTTCCCTGTTTCTGATGGATTGGTAACAGAACACTTAGTGTCTGGGAAGTCACACCCTATGTCCAGTCACAAAAGAGTTGGGTTCCCTGCAGTACTTCTTAAAAAAACTTTGTAATATGTTTCTCACATGAAGATCACAGGTGGATTTTGCTTGTGAGGTGGCAATAATAATCTCTTCTTTGGTCTGTCTTCAGACCATGTCATGCAGTAAAGAGCTGAGCTAATCTTCTACTCCCCTCTTTCTGGATGCTTTACTCTCTACTGATGTCTCTCCTGGTTTTAAGTTCTTAACGTGCCAAAGAGAACAGCTCGCTTCTGACAGTGAAATCACATTTGCAGGGATTGACAAAAGAAAACATTTGTCTCCTTATCTTGTTCCTGAAGACACCAGCTGCCCAAAAACATGCCATCCTTTATTAGATTTCTCAGTTGTCCTGTCTCAGGTTGTGGACGGATTCTCTCTACTTCCTCCCACCCCTCTTCTCCTGTCCCTGGCATGGGACAAGGAGGAACAGTTCAGAAAGATATACCATTTGCACTGCTTATTTATAGCCCAGAGGAAAACAAATGGAAAACTAAGCAAATCATGAAAGCAGATTTTCTGTCATGTACAAAACAGACTGGAACTGTAACACAGCCAACATGCTTAAATCCAAAAGACATAGTATTTTGGTGAAAGAGCGGGATCAGATTAGGAAAGGAAAATGTTCAGGTCAAGAACTTAGCTAAAGAGTCTGGTAGAAATGGGAGCTAATGTAGGTTCCTCCTCTGCACACAGCTACACCAAAAAAGTGAAAGCATAGTGTGGTGTGAGCAAGTGTTCCACATGTCAGGGAGGGGCACTGATCTTTCTCCTGCACAGAGGTAAACCAGTAGGAGTGCTGCCTCGGAGTGACAGACAACATGGGGGGATATTTAGACCTGAAAGTGAAGCATAATCTCTACTTAGATATGGAGATATTTATGTAGAGTAGCCGGAAGAGTGTTAAGATTGAACTGAAACTGTTATTTTCTGAAATACTGCCTTCTGCTGTTTCAAAGATATCAAGGCAGTGACAGAGATGAGCAACTTATTTTGCCTTCTTTCAAGTACAATCTGAGGATGAAGATTTGCATTGCATTTTAGAAACTACATGGGAAAAGGAGTGTAGGTGCAGGATGACAGAAAAGAGTGCAAGAAAAGCAGAGGTGTAAAAATTAAAGCAGATATTGTAGAGCATAAAGATGGTTTAACAGACTAGAAAGACAGTGAAGCACAAGGAGAAACCAAAGACAGGTATATGCTATATATAAAGAGTAAAACCAGATCAGAAAATGTATTTTAAAATGCAACAGAAACAATTGGCACTGCCTAAATTTTTATCTCCACACTCCATTTGGATTGTGTTTGTAATTTAAGTAATAAATTTGTATGACAGGCAGGTAGCTACGAATGTAAACCCTGGTTTCTAAGTATTTTTGTGATTTGTGATGATAAATGTGGTTTCCTTCATGGTCCATAGACCTTCTTTTGTTCCTCCTTATAGTTCCTTCCTTCCCTTCTTGCTTGAAAGAACTTCTCCATGTTATCTACTTTCTGAGCAGCAAGAGACATGTTGTTTATCTATCATGAGGAATAAGCAAAATAGCCAAGTACTGTCACAAGATCCTATGACTTGACATGTGGCTACATGTATGCATAATTTATGTGTAAGTTCCCACTGCCTGCAGAAGGAATGTATGAATCATTAGTCCACACTGCCCTCAAATTTTCATTGAAATTAACTCTTTCTTGTAAAAGTTTATGATTTTAAAAGTAGAAATAAAAATTTCACCCAGTTCTCCTGAAAAGAAATTTTGCTAGTGAAATGAGAGATAATTAAAACTGGATTTCTCTTTAGCTAAACAAGTATTTGCAAACTTACTGCTGGATTGTGCACAGGAAAATAGCCTAGGTTTTAGTCTCCCTGGGCAGCTAATCCTCATCCTTTGAAATATATGAATAAATCAGTATTATTATGACCATCTTACAGGTGGCTAGACTTTCACTCCTTGGAGACCATATATATAGTCAGTGCTGTAGACATGCAATCCTCTATCCTGATAAAACACCTATTTTAATCCTGAGGAAGGCTAGAGCATTTGTGGTGTAAATGCGGAGGAGCGATTCAAGAAAGCCTGTACAGAGTAGTTCATCTTGCTGATTAAGAATTAGATAAAGAATTTATTTTTTGAGCATGAGTCATTTTGTTTAAACATTAAACTGTAAAATCAATCTTCTGATTGTTTAGTTATTATTCCAGAGGAATGGAGATTTATTTACAGTCTCTTTCATTAAGTGCCTCTATTGTCACAAATTGAGACATATTTCAGAAGGTCACAATATGCATGAACTAGTGTTTCTTCTCAAACACATGCAAAATATATTCACTTGTGTGATCTATGGACTGGACCATGAGACTGTGAATCGGGAGGTCCCATTTCTTATTCCTAATGTTGTCAAATGCTATAGAGTCTTGGGCAAAACATGTTGTTAATGATTTTTATATTTGTTTGGCTTTTGTGAGGAGGTAGATCTGTGGAAGGGACAGGTTTTTGTTAGAGAAGGCTTGAAAAAAATTAATTAGACTAAAATTTAATTAGGCTTTTATTTACACAAGTGCTCATAATACTGGTGAGGGGCTTCTTATTTGATCCTAATACCATAAACTTCAGGATCATTGTGGAGATTCCTTAATCATTATGTGGCTACAGTAACAGTGATACCCATGTCATTTTCTTCTGAAAGGCTTAAGGAAGTCATGTTTCAGGAAGGATTGTTGTTAATCTGTGAAAAAGAGGACTGTAGTCCCCACCCATGATCAGACTGTAAAAAACATGGCCCTGTTGTCCACAATTCTCCACTAGGGTTTTCATCTCAGATTTGACATATAGAGAAGATCTGGACGAGGACATGTTGTCCCACCATATCATGGCTGCTGAGCAGATTAAAATGGAGTCCTTTCTCCTGCCAAACTGGAGATCTTTGCTTCTGCAGCTCTTATGAGAGAAATATGCATTAAACCTTACAGACACATTTATTGTCTGTTGGTTCATACATGTGCAACTGACTGCAAAACTGAGACTTATGTCCGAGAAACCGAACATATTTATGGGTAAGGTGGGAGACTGGGTGTTGACTGCCTTCTCTGTTGATCGTACATATGCAAATCTGAGTTGAAGAATAATGTTTGGTCTGTGGAATTTTGCTTGAATTTAACACCCAAATATGGTAGGTGTTATATATACATTTTATGTATTAGCTAGATGTGGATGAAAAAATGCTTTTTTGAAAGGTTTAATTTCTTGGGTGTTGAGAGAGAAAGAATGGATCAATTTAAAAACAGAACATACAGTAACAGGAAATCAAACTGACAGTTAAAAAACCCTATAAAATTTCTAGCACATTAGGAAAGCATTATGTATCTCATTACAGATAGACTATAGGAATAGAGCAAAGAAAAGATGGCTAATTGCATATGCTCAAAGAGAGCACTTTGTGCAGATTGGGTAGGATCATGAAATTAATCAAGTATACATGTTGAATTAGCCTTCAAAGGTCAAAGAAAAATAAGAAGGATATGTGTGAAACTGATCTTCCCCAAAAAGCAAGTACACTGTACAAATTAATGTTTGCATCCAGACACTTTGTTAGCAGTTGACAAGATTTTCACACATGCTTCTGTCTCCCTAGGTGTATTAAATCTCCCTTTTTCAGAAAGAAATTATGGAGTGGGGAAAGAAGCATGTGATCCCTTACAAAGGACATTTGAAAGTCAACCAAAGAAACCTTTTTATGAGTCTTTTTGATGAAATGTTCACTCCTCTCCCAATGCCTTGTCTATTAAGAAAATGACAACATCATAGGGAACTTGGCAGAATATTGAATCTGAATGACTGCAACACCCCCAACAGCTAAACTACTACTGCTGCTGAGAAGGCAGCAGAAGTCTCTGCTGTATCTATAGGGAGCTTAAAAAAGTTTTTAGACTAATGTGCTTTGTTGCTTTTGTCACTGACACAGAAAGCATCTTCTGCCTTAATTTGATTACAAAGACAAAGGGAAGACTTTTTGTAACTTCTCAAATTATATATCTTGCACGTATAATTTTACTTCTTTTCTCGAAAGATCTTCTGCTAATTCAAAAGACATCTATTTTGTCAGAAAGTGAGCTTTGCTAAAGTCAGATTACTATAACAACCAAGTACACCTTTTCAATCCAGAAACCATGCTCTTATGCTAGTCTTCCTCCTTTTAGTATCATAGAATCATTTAGGTTGGAAAGGACCTTTAAGGCCATTGAGTCCAACCATTATCCCAACGTGTCTACATGTCTTTTAAATATCTCCAGGAACAATGACTTCACCATTTCAACCTGTTCAAAAGGCTAGATAACATAGATGGATACCCTCACAGATGAACATCAGATTTATGTAGACTTAAAAAGTTTCATGGTTTGTACATATATTTGAGAGACATGCAATGTTATGCAAACATATTCCCTTATTCATCTCTACAATTACTCTAGAAATGAAGCCAAGAATAGAAGAAGAAATTTGTCTAAGTTATTTCTACATCAAAATACCTACTTTCTTCTTAATATGATCCTTCTGAAAAGCCACTGGAGTATAGTAACTAGGAGCATCATTGGATGAAGTAGATTATTTACCTGTTGGTGTGGCTGGGATCCCATTGTGCCTCTCCTTTCCCTTTCTGTGCTCTGGCTTCTTGAAGCTTTTGGCAGTTGGTGGAAGAGCAGTCTCCAGAAAACTTTATATATGTTAGAGGACTAAGTGAGGCAATTTTCAAACTAGAGGCATGGGCAAAATTATGTAAATTATTTTCTCTCCATTTTCCTAGCGAATTGCTCTCTTAGAAGTACTAAGAATCTGACCCTCTAACTTAAATAAGAAAGAACAGTGTAGTACAATTTAGTTTATGATGGATCTGTTTGCTAAGCACTGTTACCTTTTTGACTTTATAATTTGCTGTCTGAAAAAATACCAATAGTTTTAGAATTGCATTGTCAAAAATGAAAAAATAGCGCAGATGAATGCACTTAAAAAGCCACAGCATGCAACTCAGCCTTGACCCTCTCCACTTCCATCTGTTCTCCTCAAGTAAATTATTACAGTGTGGGCTCTCTACTTAAAATGCTGCTGCTTGTGAAAGAAAACAAGCTGGGGTAAGCTATTAAGAAAATAACACTATTTTGGCTTTAAGGGTAAAGTGGGGGAAAAATAACTTCATTTAGGCTACTCAGAGATTTTTAAAACTGGAGTTGGTCTTCCCTGGTGTCTATTAAATGAATAAAACCCCAACCTTTCTGCAGAAATCAGTCAGAACTTCAGATGAAAAGCTTTTGATGTATGCCATAATGATTGGTTTGGAAGTTGTTGAAGGCAGCAGGAGTGAAAATACTGGGGAAAAATTCTGTCCTCCAGGGCTGGAGAGAATCTGCTGCAAAGAGTGGTTATAGTAAAGGAACTTTCCCATGTCTTCTAAATTGCAGATTGAGGCTTGAAAAGCAGAAGTACCTTTATATGTACATCAGAACATTTTTGGTGAGTTGTTCCATGTTGCTGTGTGAACCTTTGTCAGTCAGGCCTGTGGTCTTCCTTTGTATATGTGAGCAAGGGATTTGGAGGGAGCGAATCACAGGTGAACGAAGATTTGGAAAAGGATAGGTAAGACATGATCTTTTTGCTCTGGGGCACTGCTAGAGGGCTGCAGGAGAAGCCTGTTGCCACTGGTCTCTCAAGTGAGAGCATATTTAGTAGTGTGTTCTGCAAAACAGAAGCAGAACATCGGGCAGCATTGAAGATTTTAGGTCTGTGAAGGCATTTCCTGACAATTGTAAGGAAGAGGAAGAAGTAAGGACCAAGTCCTCATACTGAGTTGACAAAGGAGGTGGGATTGAAAAAAAGGGAAGCTGGAGTATTTTTTTCATGTTTACTGCTGGTAAAAAATATGAAAACCAGGTTGAGACTCTTGCCAGGAATAATACAGATAAACAAAGAAAGAGAAGAGCTGATAAACGCATTTAACACTAGTGATCCCAATAAGACTGTAACAAGCTTCATAATAGAAAGAAAGAAGTAGCAGAAGTCCTTGACCATGACACAGGATCCACATATTCTGTTCCCTACAGAATCAGGAGTCCCACCTTGAGAAAGGCACTGTGATTCTGGATTGCACTGGGAGAGAAATTTCCAACACAGAAGGGAAAGCATTAATGTTTCTCTGCAAGGGGTGTGGATGTCTGTGTGCTCTTCTGAGCAGCCATACTCAAGAAAGATAATTTAAATTGGAAAAGATACGGAGGAAGGCTACTAGAGTAGCTAAAAGAATGGAGAGCCTTATCTTATAAACAGAGATTAAAGGGACACAGTCTCTTTAGGTTAGCAGTATCAAGGATAAACAGGGATGATTGCCATCTACATACACATCAGGATAGTAAACACTACAGAGGGATAAAAAACACATTAAGACAAAGAATGAGGATGGTAAATGAACAAAAGATCTATGCTATCTGTTAATAAGAAAAAGATAGAAATTAGAATAAGATTTTCAACTGTCAGGGCAATGCAGAAGACCCCTTCCTGAAGGTTTTAAAAAAAGCAGTTTGATAGGTTTATGAAAGGAATTTTTTGATGCCTTGTTTATGATTTAGAGTGTTGTTCCTGATGGACCAGTCACCTGCTTCATCCCACTCTCTTAGGATATGTATGTTACCGAGCTGAGATCTCTGCCCTCCTTATGTAACTTTGGAAACATAATAGATTGACTAATTAGAGCCAAGGAAAATCGTTTGTATGACCACTGTATGACCACAGTTTACACGAGTGGTTACAGAAAATCTTGTTTAGCCTTAAAGAAAGGCAAGCAAATAACAGGAGGAACTCAGTTATCCAGGGGAAAAAAAAACAGGACCAAGTGAGACAAGCAAGCAGTAGAAAACAAGTGCAAGACCTTAAGATAAAAGTTTAATGGTAGCAAGAGAGAGACAAGATAGTCTGAGAATGCACAAGTCTTGCTCTTGAGTGTTAGTGCTAGAGAAAGTGATGGAATGAGTAAGGCTTGGCCACCACCCAAGAGTCCATAAAATGGGAAACAGGACAGCTTTATGAACTGTAGCTACTACTATCCTAGGAAAAACAAAGCATGAGAGCGTACAAAGGATTGATAATAATGTGAGTGTGGCCCTGAAACTGTACTCAAGGTGAAACTTCTCTTGTATATGAGTTGTTAGATGACAATTTGGGCTCAGGTAAAAATTTTGAATGAATTTTATAGCATAGATGGAGACAAAGCTCTGGATTGAGCTATTTATTTGAATGGGCTGAGTTGTTGTGTGGAGTTTTCTTGACTGAAATTCCCCTCAGAAGTAGATTATCTACCTTTGCAGTGATAGCAGGTGGCTAATGTTGAGTTGGTAAACTGGCCACAGAAGTCCCCTTAGAAGATCTTTTCCTGTATTTGGCAAGATAAGACAGCACTGGCGGGAAGTCATGGAATAACCCTAACATGCCATCTGAGCTACGGGTGTCCTAGCTCTCTGGCCTGAACTCCTTAGATATCACAGAGACATCCATTAAAGATGTCTTTAAAGTGTTTAGAGAACTTGCATCTCTGGCAGGTCCAAAGGGTCTTAGTGGAGCTGCTGGACGAAGGAGGGGCCAACAGACATTACATGGGGCATTAAATCAGTGACCAGATGGATTTCATCTGCCCTGTGTCCCAGCCTCAGTCTAATCCTGGCAGTGCTGATAGGCAGCAGGCCTAGATCAGAGAAAGATGAATAGATCCAACTGCTGTGGAAGGAAACCATTTAGAGGCTAATAGCATATGCAAGCTTCTGGCATGAAAAGCGGCAGAGTAACTTGCCAAGATAACCCAGCACAGTAAAAGATACACAGCTGAACGCCATCAAACATCTACAGTGTGTGTTGCCAAGACCTCAGTATATTGAAATGAACATAAAACACCTGGAAAAAACATTGCTGATGGAAGGTACCAGCAGCTGGAAATAACTGAGTACTAGAGGTAGCTATGTGGAGGAGGAAAGACAGCATACTGATATTAGCCTCTTGCATTTTTATCAGAAAGATGTCAGTGATCCAAAAATGTACTGAACAGGATGTGTGACAACGGGCAGTCAAAAGATTCATACTGCTGGTGTAAACAGAGCTCAAAAAATAAGCAGCATAGGAGAATATGTTGTAGGATTAGCTGAGAGTGCAGAGCGCGATTTAGTTTAAAGGGGTGAATGTGAATTTCAACTGTGTTAGGAATTAACTTCATTAGGTGAATTAGAGTTTAGTACTCTACAAACTTTCTTCTAAAAATTTAGTGTGACTCAAACAATTAGTTTCTTTGTTTATTTGCTCAGGACTTCGATTTGATGACTGAATTGGAAAAAAAATCCATTTCATGCCCAAATTTGAACTTGTAGAATACTTTGGCAAGGACTGTGATCAGGCAGCTGAAAAACTTAGGTGCATCAGAAATGAGACAAGCTTGAGAGCCTTTATCTGGGAGATTTCTGAACTCTCTTTTACACAGAGTGAGATACGGTTTAAATAACTTGGATGAAACTTGGTTAGGTATTGTGTATGTTACAGTTAGATGAATTCTTTACTGTTTCATTTGAAGTTATATTTTAGTGTACTGGGGGATCATATTTATAAAAAATCTTTCCTACTTGAAGGAATGACATGGAAAGGCAGGGGTTTTTAGAATTCATTGACATGCTCATGGTAAAATTCTGCAAATCTGGCTGAATATTTTGGTCTTTACATGACAGTAGATCTCTTCTTAAAATATGTCTTTACATATATATTTCATAGGCACAGCAAGCTTATTCAGTGCTTAATCTGTTGCAACTAAAGCCTTATAGTCTCAGGAGTTTGTAAATCTCAGTCTTGTAGACTTCAGAATAGGGTAGCTATATGCAGCCTCCCTGGAGGGTGTGACATGTGCCACAGATTTGCCTTGCAAACTCTTTGAGAGCATGTGTGTGGGCAAAAGGCAATCACTGCCTAGTGCTTTAATGCACTCGCAGGGATGTAGCTACAGAGGCTAAACTCTGAGTTGCTGATGTGGTTTTGCATCAGTTCTTGCAGTTTAATACTCAAAATTATGGTCTAACCCAAAACAAAATAAAAATTTCAGAGTTACAGCCCTGTACAGCTGCAGGGAGAAGAAAACCCAGAAAGCTTTTATAAATATATTAGATGGTTAATTGTTCAATTTAGTGCTTGGTTGGTAACAAAATCAGGCACATATGGTAATAAGGTGGTGGTTTTACTCTTGTAAGACACTTTGGGACATTTTGAATATGCAAGGTGCAATAGTGTATTAAACAAAATTGTAGTTCTGTATTTGACGAATTGGCTTTGTTAGAATAATAAAATTCGGTTTTATTGTAGCAATGAAGAGGGAAACATTTTGATAATAATTTGCTTTCATTATCCATTTATATTACTTCTTCTTACTCAATATTTTATTTTTATTTTTTAAGCAAAACAGACGGCCTTTACAACCAAAGGGGCTGATTGAAAAAAAAAAAAGAAATCCCAGTCTGATTAGTACTGTTTTCAATAATGTTTAGTAAGGAGATTGTTGGCATAAGAGCACAACTGTAATATCCATCAGCTCTCCAGGTAAGATATTACAGATATGTTTACAAGAAAGCCTAAATATTGTATTTTAAAGTCAGCATGATAGTAAAAAGTTATTGCACTTGTGAGTCTCTCAGGATGTAAAAGAGAGATGGTTTGAAGAAATGATAATATCTTTTATTAGGTCAACTGCTATAATTGAAAAAAAAAGAGAAGAAGAATGTATGAGATATTGCTTTTTTTTTTCCTACCTGTATCCCACCTTGTCTAATCAAAGGTATTGTTTCTTTCTTCAAATCTTGCCACTTTTAAATCTCTGCATGCAAAATCCTGCTAAGATACCGTTTGTATCTCATGTTCCTCAGTCTTTATCATGATGTTCAGCTACCCCTAGATCTGGTCATTTTCTTTCAGAGCCTACTCCTTCCTTACACAGCTGGATTTTGGCCATCTGCATGGGTGGCCATGGATAGCTCTGCTACTCCCTTTCTGCTGCTGATGCCCTATCTTGCTTTTCCAACAATTAGTTTTCCCTTTTTTTTATCCCTAGTGTCAGCCTCAGCAAAAAAAAAAGTGGATCTGCTGATCCACTGAATTCTCTGTATTTTGTTTCTAATCTGTGGGTAGGAGACATGCAAGGAACAGGATGAAATATCCTTTCGGTTATCTAGATTTACACACCAAATGTGCCTGAGGCCATGCCTTGCACTCCTCCTGTTGGTTCACTGAACTCCATAGGAGCAATTGTAAGGAGGCTGGATCCTGCTAAATCTGTGGCTGAGAGATATCTGTGTAGTGGTCTGGTCTATATTTAATGTGTCTGATGGTGGGTCCTGCCTGCCCACAGGGAAGGACACATTGCAGGTAGGACTTAAATCTGTAGCTGGGCATCCTTTACTTCCCTCAAAAGGAGAGAATATCTGCATTTTGGTATCCAGCCTTGACCTGTATTTCAGATTCCCATATTACTGCTTCAAGTTGCTCTTTTTGCAATACAGGCATAGTTCATTCCAGCTTTTAGCTGTGGTCAGTCATTAAATAAGATGGCGTTATTCAGCTAATTAAAAAAAGTCTAGCAGGAGAACAGAGTGCAGACTTCTGCAGGATGTACAATTAACCTTAAGTGAGAGAGAAAGGGAAACAGCAAATTAACAACCTGGCTGCCATTATTCAGTTACCGCACTCGGTTTTCCTCTCTGTGTTAATCAGACAGATTGCTACATGCTTTGGGAAGTTTAGCTGACTTGCCGTATCAGCACAAAGCAGAATCTCGCCAAGGAGATCACACAGTGTTTTCAAAAGCATCTGAAGGAATTTATAGCTTGTGAATTACAAAAGCCACTCTAATTAGTCCCGAGAGGCAGTTGCATAAGAAAAACTGAGAACACTGCCTAGTCATATTGGCTGCCTTCTTGCGATTTTCATATGAGATTCTGATAATGAATGTTTTCTAACAACTGGAGCTCAGAGACCCTATGGCTAATAATACTCCTGAGTAAACAGCATCTTGTATTTGCAGTCCCACTAAGAGCAGCTGGATATTGGTAGTTTTGCTATGTGTCAATATTGCCACAGTAGCATAGAGATTTCAGCTGGAAGATTCTGTAGCCACCTGGGAAATGCCTGAAGGAAAAGGAAAGTCCTAGCAGTCTAGCAGTAGCCAAGCCACTTGGCAACGTGTTGTTCTTCAGTATGTTTTTATTTTCTTTTTTTGAGGTGTAGGTTTTGTTTTTAAGCTCTGGAGGTATGAATTTTTCTCGGTGCTTTTCTAATGGTGTATGTTCCTACATTATGGAAATCGGTGTAAGTTTTGTTGTGGTATCAGTGGACTTGATTTCAGATAGTCAGGAGCACAGATATAGATGAATGCAAACCATTATGCTTGAATAGTTTTTAGATCTTACCATATTCCATGGCCCAGTCTCTTATTTTGAAATAATGCAAACCAGCTGCCTGCAAAAATTTAGGGAGCCTGAATTTAAAAATTCCCTTCTTGTGGGATCAATTGTATAGGGATTACAGTGTCAGACCCATTGATAGATGCTGGTCTGAGAACTGTCTGTGACAAAGTTGTGAGTTTCAGAGTTTCAGTCAAGTAAACAGTTTTCGTGCTATCAGCTGCAAAAGGAAAATTGAAATCATGCAGTGGCTATCTTAGACTTTGCAGACCTGTATGCCTTCATTTACCAGTCATTAGGAACACTTTTATTTGATAGTTGCAAGTCCCTTGGGTTAATATGTATAACTCAGTGGTACCATATATCAGTAGGTTTGACACTATACAGGATATAAGAAGTTATCTCCTTAATCCCATAATTTAGAGTTGTCAACCCAATTTTGATATTTTTCATTTCTTGTATCAGGGCAGAGTTTTTTAGAATAGTGTAGTGGTTTGAACCAGGTTTTCCCCCTGAAGCTAAGAAAGTGGTAACCCCCAGGGGGTGGTGACCCTTGGGGTTTGACCCAATCAGCGCTCCTGCAAAATATAAACATATCACTAGACCAGAAAAGATAGCAGTTGTAGTTGTTGTTGAAGAAGAGTTGGCCATGATGTGAAAGCCACGAGGAAGGGGCTCAGGGCCCCTTGGGGGCTCTGCCCCCCCCCCCAGCCCCCAGCTGGGGGGTTACAGGGACTTGGAACAGTGTTAAACTGGGCTGAGTGCCTGTAGTTAAGAGCTGGGGGAGTTTCTCCCCGGTAAGCAGCAGTAGGAGACACTAAGAGCGGCGGCAGAGCAGCAGTGGATGGAGAAACGGTGGCACAGAGCCAAGAGATAAGAAGAAGTAGCAGAAGCCGGCATGCAGCCGAGGCAGACACAGAGTTGTCTGAAGAAAAGGAAAGCAGCAGCAGAAAGAGAACCAAGCCACTGCAGAGAGAGAGCGTTTCGGGGGTAAGAACTGAACAACCAAAACTCCCCAAACTCCCTGGAGACTCCCCCGAGAGAGAGAGGAGGAAGATGGACTCACTTGAAAGAGTCTTGGAGTGCAGTGTGCACTGCAGAGAGGAGCTTAAGAAGCTCAGACTGTCTTGAGAGCTCAGCCAGGATGGCCAAAGGAATGTGTGTGTGTGGGGTGACCTTCGCCTCCCCACTGCTGCCAGGCTTCAGAGAAGCTAGCAGCCATCTTGAGGCAGAGCACAGAAGCTCTGACAAGGGGCTTGACTCCCCTGAAGATACCAGACCGTCACGAAGGCTTCTGCACTTCGTCGACATGACCGTGGTGGAGCAACCTTTGTCTGGGGTAACGCAGCCCATGGAAAGACCCTTCGTTTGCGTCGGGGGGCCGAGAGAGGCTTGGAGGCCTCACTCGTGTGCATTGGCAAGGATCCAACAACTGCTGCATTGGAAGAGAGAGACACTACTGCCCTAGTGAACTGCTGCTCAGAGACTGGAAGGGGTCTTTTCTTCTTCTTCCCTCCTGGACTTTTATTTGGAAGGGAGAAGAGATCTGGCCAATGTAAATATTATATTGTCATGGCAGAGATAGAGTTAAGATTGTATGTAATGTATTATACTATTTATTTGTTGTACAGTCTTGTAATATAATTCCCTTCCCCCCATATTGAGTCTTGTGTTTTTGTCTGGAAAACCCATTTCACACTGAGTTGAGAGGTGGGAGGGGAGCTAGGATTCAGGAATTGGATTTTGGTCTCTAAAACCATGACAAATAGTCTTTCTGAAGTGAATATTTTCAAATGTAAATACCTAGAGTTAGTAATTGTGTATAAATACTCTATTTTTCACTTGCAATTAAGAAAACAAAGTGACTAGGGAAATCAATGGGAATTGCTGGAAGTTCTGTATTTTTTTAAATTGGGTTGTTTATTTGGTTACTTATATATGGATTTATGTGTTTGTCCTTAAACACCCAAGTACAAAACTCTTGTCCTCAGGTAGTTTGTGATTTCTCTTCTACTTATCTTGATTAGTGGATGATTGCAAGTCCCTTACAGGAAAGTGAAGAAAATCTTCATTCTCTTCACTGGTGAAAAAGGAATATTTGAATTAACATCTTGATCCGTAAAGAGTTCTATTAGTTTTAAAGGTAAAAAAGTACCCCAGAGGTTCAGGGGAGAAAAGCAGAGAAAGTTAAAAAAGAGCTATGCAGAGTAGGTAGAAGGGATGAAAGACAGCACTGAAAATTATGGATGGATCATAAAATGACATTAACGAGAGTACTTCTCATTTAAGTTTTGTGCTTGATCATGAATTAAAGGTTTTGGAATGAAAAGAATTTGCCTTTTTGATTGTTTGTTAGTTTTATTTTTAAATCTTAATTCTTAGAAAATCAACTCTCTAGCCAATGGCAGGATTCCTGATCAGCATTTACATATGCTATTTACCAAGGCAAATCAGGCTTTCTGAAAAGATATTTGCAGTAACACTTCATGTTTCTCAGTCATGGTCTTTTTATGTATTAAGTGGTCTCTGATTGACTGAAACACAGAACAGGGCACTTGCTAAGATCACATTACTCTGAGGTGTGTTGAGTACCTGTAAAAGATCATTAATTCCCTGAACCTCACAAAAACACCTCAAATGTGTTTGACCAAAGCAGCAGGTAAGTAACAGTTCATTGAAAAACTTGTAGCAACTGCAGCAATAGATTATTCAACAGAATGATTGTCTATGCTGTGCATTTGATAAAAGACAGAGTATTATCATGGCATTTTTGCTCTTACTCTAATAGAGGATAAGTGGCTCTTTTGCAATGGTATTTGTTCGTTAAGTGCTCAAGAAAGGTGATCTATCTTGCCAAGGCATGAAATTGTGACAATGCTGTAGTCCTCAGACATTAATTCTGCAGTCTTATATGCTAATAAGCATATTTTCTGGGCCATTAAACAAAATATGTAAAACATTGAATATCTAATTAAAAGCCATTCGGCCCCACATTCCATTGGCAGTGAGACGCCATCCTAACATCCCTGCATCAGATTAAAACGTAAATCAGACTGCTCAGGGTTTGCACATGCTGAGAGAATTGCAGCAGGACCTGCTCGATCACTGAAGCAAGAGAGAAAGGACCGTGGTATAGTTGATATTCGTCTGATCTCTGAAACAATTTATGCAAATTGATCAGTTCAGCAATATGTGCAGGTCGTAGTAACGCAGAAGTGTATCAGGTGTTACAGAGAGGAATGTGAAAAATAGGCTGTTATCAGCTGCTTCTCTGCAAGTTTGATCAGTCCCTTTTCGGTAATGCTGCAACAGAGAAGTTGGAGTGAGTCTCAGGGGAGCTCCATCATATTCCACTGCCTGGGTTGCTCTGTTTGGTTGTCCCTAATCTAAAAGGTGTCTCTTTTGTGCATTTTCTAGTGGTTACTTCCTTCGAGATGGCATCTGACCTTTGCTTTTCCAGTGCTCATATCAGGGTTGCTGCTGACCCTTCAGGTAGACCCTGTGATTTTGGCTTAATTGCTTCTGCCAAAAAGCCAGCTAATTTGCACTTCTCAGGTGATGACCTTGCAGAAGATGCAACAAAAAGCCCCAATGCTGGTAGCAAAAGAAAAAAAAAAATTGTTGAGAGGGACGACATTTTGAAATGTCTTGAGTGCTCCACAGAAAGACTTAAAGGACCCTCTGGTCTTTCCAGCCTGTTAACAATTAAGTTTAATAGGCAATAGGCTGAGAGTCAGTCAAATGATGAATCGAGACAATAGTTATCTCCAAACAACTCATTTACTATACCTTTTATCTTTGAGGCAGTGATCTTTCTGAGGGAAACTTCGGATAGCTGCCATTTGCCTAGACAAATGAACTCATTTACAGGAAAAGGGGAGGCAGAGACAAAAAGATTGACATTTCTACTATGTGGTTTGAAGCTACAGTGTAAAGCCCAGGGTCTCTACTGTCCTTGGGATGCTCATCTGTGAAGGTGAGTAAAATGCTAAATGGATCCAGGAATAAACGACTGCAAAGGACAGATAAAGACTGTGTTCCTGTGAATTCATTTCTACGCTGAGATCAAAAGAGGGTGAACCCCAGAGGACTGCTGACATGCCATGTCATGACAGTCACCCTCGAAAGTGAGTTTAATTTGCAGCAGACCTACTTTGAAGGGATCTTGATGACTGGGGTATGAATCAGGAGTGTGTGGGTGGCAGGCTGTGGATGTCTGTTGGCAGCTGTTGGCTGCATATGTATTCTGTGGGACACAGCTGAGTCTGCAAAACAGGCCCTTCTCAGGTAAAGATGGGGAAGGACATTCAGAGAGAAGGATGGTGTGAGGCAGGGAACCTAAAGAAAGAGTAGGAAAAGGATGTGTGGAGAAGTGTTGAAGAAGGGTCGAGGAGGGAGGTGGGAGAGGTGCTAAGGTAGCATGCAGGCAGTCCTCAGCCTTGAAAAAGAGCTAGCCAAGAGATTTATAATCATTTAATTGAGGGAATGACAGTGGGACAGGAGGGCTGACACGTACCAATTAAATTGAACAGAGCAAAGGAGGGAATGTTTATGTTAAAGAACAGCACTCAAGTGCTCTCTAAATTGGAGGGAGATGCACAGGAAGAAAAATGTTTGCAATGACTTATATGAATCATTAGCAATGTTCCTCCAGGTCATTTCTGCACTGTTTGGAACTCTGAGTCCTTTACTTGTTTCTCTATTCAATCTTTTATTTTTTTCATTTATTAGCCAGTTTTGGCCTTATCATGCAGGTTATATTCAAGTAGGTTTGCCTTTCGGTCTCAAATTAGTGAGGGTTTCGCCTGAGTAATGGCAAAAGTATTTGGTTCTTCAAACTATTATTTCAGTATTATAAAGCCGTTATTCATCAGTAGTCAATTCGTGTGTGTACCTGACTTGTGCCCTACCCCAATTAAAAAAAGAACACTCTGCAAGAAACTTTAAGCCAAAGCCTATGGAGCAGGAGAGAAAGGTCCACTTCTTACAGGGCTTTGAGCACTGTCAATGTGCAGTGCTTTCTAAGAAATACTTTCTACTGATGAACAAAGCATAATTAATTTTAAATTAATTTCTAATATTTATAAGTTATAACATAGTCAACAGAATTGTCTTAACTGAACGAAATTGCATTTGTTTTTTTCTTTTTAGTAGTTTCACAGTTGATAGAAAATTCAAAAAGAAATACTTGAAATTCTGAACAGGTACATTCAAACTTTTTCTGTGATAAAAGGTATAAAGGCTGAGGACATCTAAAGTGACTTTTGGTAGGGTTTTAAAAAAATCAGAACATTTTTTGAACTCTTTATCATTGTGATGCGAAGAAGTTTTGCTTTGCTTTGCTTTCCTCTTGGATGTCTACATTTCTTCTGCCCTTAGGATGTAAAGTTCTCCTCATGCCTGTGTCCTTTGCTGAACTTTTCAACTGTGCCACTGGCATCAAAATACATTTCAGATTTACCTCTGACTCTCTGCCAGTAAATATCCTTCTATGCTCACCTGATATCAAGGGCTTGAATATCTCTCCACAGGTTGTAGAGTTCATCCCATAGTCTCTAATTTAAAACACCTTGTTACTTTTAACTTCTTTTTTAAATGAATACTTAGACTTTTTTTCCCCACATTTTCCTAAATTCTTTCATAGCTATTTTTGTTTACCTTTAACCTGAATTAAGTGTCTTCTACCTCATCTGTACTTGTTTTAGAATAAAAAAAGCCCTGTGATGTTACATGTGCTGTGTGATTGGCAAGAACATTCTTGAAACCTGTATTTTTGGAAAAATGACTGAGGACTTTTTTTTTAACCTCACATTTTAGGTCCTTGTTCTTCAGAAGAAGTGAATCTGCTTTCTGGGCCAGAAGCTCATTGCTAGGAGTAGAGTCTTTATGTTTACTTATTTACTTTCATTGTTTGGTACTGTCTGGAGGTGACTCATTTTGAGGGAAAAGAAAAAAAGAATCAAACTTTGCAATGACAGAGGATCCCAGGAACTTTGATTACTATTCAAAATATTTTGAGAGCTAATAAAAGCAGACAACATGCCATTTCTTGATGATATTTCTCTTCACACATTCTTTCAGAGCTAATCCAGTGCTCTGAGAAGGGGTGCTTGTGTATGAAAAAAGGAGTTCTTCACTGTCACAAGCCTTAGCATACTGCTCTGGTACACGTGCCCGTGAAATACATTTCATGCCTCATCTGTTACCTAAATGAGATGTGAAAGCAGTTCACACCTCGTTTACATTTGCGCTGTTTTATGGAACAGCATAGATGCAGTTCCACTGAAAGTAACGAAATGAGGTCACCAACCCCCTTCTCTCTCCTTGGATTGCATCCACACGGCCTGATCCTTTCAGTTCACTAAACTGGAAATGAATCTATTTCTCCAAAGAAAGTTACTACAAAAAGCCAGCATCCTCCAGTGTGCGGTAGTCATTGGCGTTTTACAGAGATATAAGCCATCCACGCTGAAAATAAAAATGTAAGCTATGTATTTACATGAGATATGTGAACCCAGAGTGATTTTTTTCTGCACTGAACAGAATATAATCAAGGTGAATAAACAGGAAAATTGACTAAACTGATATGGAAATAACACCATAAAAAGGCAAAAAGAAATCTGTGCACCTGTGCTACCCTCTCCCTCTCCTTGCAGCAGACAACTGCAAGTGTGTCCAAGGGGCTGAGGGCAGCTGAAAGTCAGGGCAGTTCCATGGCTCGGGGAATCCTGGGTGCTGGTTCAGGTCTGTTTCTGGAGAACTGCAGAGATTTTAACTTCAGAGCCTGGGTCCTTGCTGCCTTATATTTTACGCCAGAAGAGAAAAGTACAAAATCCTGCCTTTTAAAATTTTTTATTTCTGAACATTTTTATAAATAGTTGTGTAAGAGAGGACAGTGAAGGCCCAGGAATATAGTTCTTCAAATTCAACCACTTCTATTCTTTTGTCAGCTGAGTTCCCAGTATTGAAAATAGTGGAAATGTAAAGCTTACAAGGTACCATCTCCATTTGTCATCTTACTAATGTTTCAGAAGACACAAACCGAAAATATTAGCTTTCTTTGCAGGAGTACCCTTGCTTTTCCTCTAGTGCTTTGTGTTTTTTATGAGATCAGAATGTATTGTCTGGACTTCACCTGACGTAACTTTGAGAGTATGAAATACCCATTTACATCTGAGCAGTCAGCCTTGACTGCTGCTGTGAACGGAAAGAGGCAAACATTTCAGTAGCATGACTATTCTAGGAGAAGATGGAGCATGATATAAAGCATGATAAAAGGCAAGACCTCTTTACTTTTTGTGTCTACAAAAGAAATCTAAGGTGCATGTGTGTGTGTACTGAGGTGAGGTGAATACCTCTCCTTTTTCTTCTAATGTCAGGAAGACAAGAGGATAAAGGAGAAAATTCTCATATTTTCTTGAGACAAGGCAATGCACAGCTTCTCAGTGTCTTGCACTACAGATGCTAATGATTCCCATTTAATTTGATAACAACAAGAAAGGCAGATCAGGGATGCCAGTGCATAAACAAAGAAGCAAACAAACCAAAGCTGTCTTGGCTCCCAACATGTGACAGTAGAAATATTATTGGCCAATTGGAAAAAGACAAAATCCGTTGAGGAAGAAATGCTATTTCCAAGCTTTATAAGAGGAATCACAAACATTAAGAATGAACAAACTGGAGAGTATAAAATATTGGTTATGTTTGCTAAAATGACAAGAGGGAACGTGCTGGACCTGGTGGAGATGTGAGATGTGCTGAAATGCTTGTCTTACAGGGCTCTGGGGTTAAATCACTATATGAGCATGAAAACTTAATAAGTAGGTTTATTCTAATGGCTGGGTCTTTGGCTCAGTTCTGTACAGTGCTGTGGGCCCTTAGGCACCACTGGAGGAGGTGCCTGGAGTGATGCAGAGGATCCCTCTCTTTGTGCTCAGGTTTAATGAAACAGAAAATTGTCTGATTTGTTCCATCATTCAAAGCTGTACCTACCAATAGTGTTAATGCTTTTCTCTCTTTCTGCACAATGATACTTCTACATTTTTCTCTTATTATGTGCCTGTTGTTTCTGCAGCCCTCAGGTAGGGCAAGTTGGTGAGGTGTCTGGCCTGTGCTACAAGGCACTTACATACATAGATTAACACAGTTTAAAGCAGATTTGAGGTACTTTTCTGTTGTGTGGGCAAGGGTTTGGACTGCTTTACTGAGGAGCAGCATCACACTGACTACATTCCTGACAAAATACACACCCTTCTCCTACTTTGTAGCTTGCCACACCTTTGTGAGGTTCAGAAAAATCTCAGCCCAAAGCTTTTCCTAGCCTCTCTCACGCTAAATGTGTCAGGTGTGTATTGTATTTCCTATTTTTGTTGTATTTTGCTTTGCTTTCACTTTGTTCTGGCTGCAATGTTAGAGGATTTAAGCCATGATTCCACCCTCGGTTTTCCTCTGCAAGGAAACTTTCCTGGGAAACACGCTGGGGACAGGATGCTCCTTCAAGATATATCTGGAAACACTGAAAAGAAGCAGCGGTATATTCATTGATGAGGAAAATTTCTCCAAGGCCAAATTATTGTGTGTGGATGTACTGGAAATGTTTACAGTGAATCCTACCAGACATGAGAAAGTAGGTGCAATATCTAGTTTTGCAGTGAGAAATTTGACCAACTTTAAAAGCACTAATGAGATTTTGAGAATTTTGTGGGCTGAAAAGAGTGGGAAAAAAATACATCTAATTCACAGAGAATAGGTGTATTAACTTCTGGGGTCCTGATTATATGCATATGACCTGGTATCCCGACATTGCTATATGCATTTTGATCTTCTGTGTGAATGACCAAACACTGTGTTGATGGCCAGTGCACTAAGTCCTCTGCAGACTTTTGTAACCTGAAGGCATGGGCAAAGCAGTGCCTGGTAACAAGTTAAGAGAGCTTGTGGGCAGTGTATGTTAGCAGGCAAATGGTCTTGTTGGTACCAAACATGGCATAGGAACACCTTTGTGAATGAAAGGCTGAAAATTGGAAATAAATAGAATGGGCATCTTGATTTCTTTTGAGATTTTACATCTTTCTAATACTCATAGGAAATTAGGTCTTACCCCAGTCAGCAGTGAGTCAAACCATACTCGGTTTTGCTTTAGCTTTCCAAAATATTTTGTTTTCCTTCTATAGTGTCAGTTTATTCACAAACTTCTGCCAATCCTATATTTGAAGTTGCTTCCAGTCACAGTTAATTGGGCAAGCAGTTAGGTAACATTTTCCCTGGCTTGTCACCAAAGTCCTACTGGTGATCTAAATTGTAAAGTTCAATGTTATAAAATAACTTCACTGAGCATATTCTTCAGGTTAGTGTAAAGGTCAAAAGTATCTTTGAAGGGTTCATGTTGATCTGTGGTAAAAAGTTTCTTGGATTTAGCCTTGTAGTTTCCAGTGCTGATCTCAACCAAGACTGCTAGACCTCTGACCAGTTGCTTGAAGTGAAGGATGGTTTGCACAGGAACTGACCATACTCTGAGCACCTGAGCTCTAAAAGTAATCAGACTTGAGATCTATTCATATCTGCTGAGAAAACACATGGAGGCCTCTTTGAGCAAGCAGTGTCTGGACCACCACGGCTCTACCACAGGCTGACACCACCACAAATACTAAACTAGCAACTTCTGTGGAGAGGAAGAGAGGGGAGAAAAGAGAAGTAAAGGGAAAAATGTGAAGAGAGCTTTTCCTAAGGGGATAATAGGACAAATGAAAAATTGGAGATGTAAAAAGGTTTAAAAGGATAAGGGGAAGCCCTGTGTTTCTTAGCTAAGGCCAAATAATTCTGATTTTACCTAGCAGAGCATTCCTTCTCTGGAATAATGAAATTTTTTTGCACAAACTTTTACATTGGAAAGTTGTGTTGTTTCTTGAGCAACTAAAAGTTCAGTAAGACTCTCTTATGTTGCCTACAGACTTCTGTGAAGAACTTTACATCTGATGTGAATCAGAAGAATCCTGACCTCTGAGTCACCTGGCCAGCATTCAGTTTCTCCACTTAGATTAGCCTTTTCAAAGAAAATACTGTGTACTTTTTTTGCTAATGCTTTCCTGTTCTTCTGCAAAATAGTAAAGGCACATGGCAGTGCTGCTAGAAAATGCCACTTGGGTTTCCTTTATACTCTACCCTAGTGCAAGGGAAGAAGTTGTGCTGCCTCTGAGGGACAGGGGAGAAAGGTTGTAAATACATGGAATTTTACAAAGTTTGGATTCTTTTTCAGCCTGTCTGGAATTTCATGATCTCACTCCCCGGGTTATGGAGTGAGAAAGTAGTGAAAGTCAGGGGCCTGAAGAAAATTTTTTTCCATCTGCCCATTTCTCAGTAAGTGTGTCTCATGTAGGCAGATCCCCAACTAAATTGTGAAATGTTGCATCCATTATTACAGCATTTACTGTTTAGATGAACATCTTAAGCTGCCAGAATATTCAGTAGTAGACCCCTTAGTGAAAATGTAGTGTCCTCCATCAAGAACTTAGCTGTTCTTGTATGCCAAGCATTTTTCAGAAAGATGGTGCTTTATTTTTGGCTTTGTTTAGATGAACATGAAAGTGTCAACAATTTATTCACAGTGTGAGACAAATAGATATTAATAGAATTTTAATGAAGGCCTTTCAACAGGATTTGAAGTTGTTTTTTAATGGAGTGTCGTGTGTGTTCCTGTTAATACAGTGAGAGTGAAAAATACAAGCATCATAGGACAAGTATGGAAACAACTTGCCAGACATAGCAAGAAAGAAGACAGTAAGGAGGCAATTTCAGCTGGACAGTACTAGAGGCTCTGTCATTATCCAGACTTCCTTACAAATTATCACGTAATGGAGTGAACAGACTCAGGGATGCTTGAAATGCATCTTCACATTTTGCTCCAAGGTGGAAAAGGCTTTCCTGTTTTGGGTTCATCTTACGTCTCTCTTTGAAAAATTGCTCCTCAGTTCTGCCTTTTTTATATATATATAATTTAAAACAGCTGCCACCTGCTGATACTCCCTTAAAAGCCTACGTTTTAAGTACACAGAGGCACATTTTCAGGCCTCGGGCTTCTCATCCTTACACTTCAGTGACCTTAATAGTTCCTCTGCCTACTGAAGTGATAAAGAGAGGATGTACTTCTGTTGGGCCCTACTGTCTAAAGTGAAATATTGAAGCTTTCATTTTGTTAGTGAGAAAATCCTTGCTATGCATTCTCTCATCTCTGACCCTGTATTTTGTTACTGTACTGTAATCTTCTTCTGGGCTAATGCTAGCTCTAATGCCAGCTCTTAGCGGGGAGAGCATGATGTATTTATGGAAGGCAGCTTCCCAAAGGCTGAATGTCCTTCCCTGATGAAAGACCCCTTGATTAGTGGACAAGAACATAAAGGTCAACTGTCACCAAAAGCACAGTACCAACCTACATACCATCTGAATGCAATAAGGATGCTGGTGACTTCTACTGTGTTAGTTTTCAGATCAGCTTTATATTTATCAATTTCCTTTTCAACACAGCACGTCACTGAAGGGCACAGCATCAGAGGCAGTTCATTCCCGACTGAAAGATGATATCTGCATCTCTTCTAAATATTTCTGCCTTTATATGTTGAAAACATTACTTGATCTTAATGTAGGGTGTGGCTCAGCCATATTTCCTTTGCCCTCTGCAGTTAATGTTGGCTTTCACCTAGTTCTTTGCTTGAAAGTTGAGGACATGGAAAGGCATAAGCTGCTGGCGGTGATCAGGGTGGATGTTCATTCAGGGTCCCAGAAAGAGAAGCCAGATTGGCAGTAGCGATTTGTTGGGATAGGTAGGACTAGGATATGTCAGGACTAATTAACTTAAAACTTAGTATGTATCAAAATAAAGAACTCTAACTGTAGACAATTTTTTTCTCAGTCCCTGGACAGATTTCTCACATGCGTCACTGTTGCCTACACCTGCCCTGTTAGATTTGGGCTTTCAATATGGAGGCTAGAGGGAATCAGAACCTAAAAACCTTGCTCTTATATAAGGCTTTTAAAGGAGCTTAGTTTCAACTAAATAGTAATCATAATGAAAATAGGTTACTAACCTCTTCAGGAAGCCAACTAAACTTCTAGATTTAATTTAGAGAAGGGCTTTGCTGAAGTCAGTAGAAAAAAATTAGGATCGCTCCTGCCAGTGTTTAAGGGCCTCAGGGTATGAAGCCATCCCTGCAAAATACTGTGGTGATATCCAAAAGGGAAAAACAAACACAGCAGCTCCAGTCTGGTTTGCTCTAACAGCTTGTGCTCTTAGGAGCAGCTTCCATTTCAAATTTTAAGCTTTTATCTTAGAGGGCAGAGCAAGTTCACTGCTCATATCTAGCAGGAGCTGCTACCAAAAGGACAGTTCAGTTTGATTCCTGACATTGCACGTTAGCAAAAGAAAAGAGAAAAAAAGGATTCATTGGTTATGAGGGAGCCTGTGTTTGCAGAACCTTTCTTCCCTTTCCCTCTCCTATTTTTATTGCTTTCACTCTGTATGATGGCATCTTGTTTTACCAAGATGCCTCTGGAATAGCTGACTTCTTTTAAAAGTTCCTTATGCATGTTCACACGCATCAGGACAACAGAAGCTACAATATATTTTAGCAGCATCTAGGGAGAAATGTGTTATAGTTGCAAGAGACACCAGACAGGCCTTTTTTTCCCCATTAGACTCTAAGAATCACTTCTGCACCTGCTTATGCTATGAAACACCCGAGGTCCCATTGGCAGTGTACGAGATGCAGCTCCTTTCCCCTAGTCTTCAGTGCCCCCATCTACTACCCACTAGTTTCATTTATTATGCAAGCCGCATGGGTAATTGCCCAGTCTTTCCAGCCTCCTGTGTGCATGACCTTACCCATAAGATTTAATTCTGAAGGCACTTAAAAAAATAATCTATTTTCTCCCCCTGCTTTCCTCCTTTTTATTTGTTTTTCTATGTGTGTGTCTCATGTGCTGAATATTAAATAGGAAAACAAAGATGTATATCATCAGGACCACAGGTGCACCTACCAGGCAGTGAGTGAAAACAAAACAATTCATTTAAAAGGTTTTGATTCACTATTGTGCGCTCATACTTTATTTGACAGCCCAATATGACACCTTGAGTCCGCCTACGCATGCATGCAGCTTGGAATGGAGATGTTTTCTTGGCTCTTGCATGTTGTAAATTTTTGCTGTGGCTCTGCTTGAAGTCACTTGGCAAGGGTGCTTTGCTAAGTATGCTGAGGTGGGGGAGGATAGGGAGGGGATGAGAGAAGAGTGAGGGGTGAAAAAGGAAAAAAATAAGGAAAAAAGATGAAATGAAAAGAATATATCAAATATTTATAAGTTTATTTCTTTCCCAAATGTTCTAGTCTCACTCCTATTGGCTATAGGCAAAGTCTCCATTCGTTTTCCAGGTCTGTGGTTTTGGTGTGTGCTGGACAGTCCTTTGTCTAGCAGGACAGAAGAGTAGAGCTCAACTCTAGGTGACCTTGGCTGAAGGTTGGAGTGGCAAGAACAGAAAAGCAACCTCTGTGTAGAAATCTTTTGTTATTTATCAGCTTGAGTTTTCATTTTTAGAGGAACAAGTGGTTAGCCAAGTTCACGTAATATTTTATTCTGTTCTGGTCAGGGTAGGTGGCAAAAATGACTCTTACATGGCTTAGGGGGTGGAGCTGCCTCTCCTGTTTTTGCTCTGGCTTGCTGCATATCCTTGTAAGGTCACTTCGCTCTGTGCGCTTTTCCTTTCCTTTCTTTGTCTCCTAAGACTTTAAGGTCTTCTTGAGACAAAATTTTGTATTTGGTACGTTTACTTCTTTTTTTCCACACGGGAATTGGCAAACTCTGCGGTAGTGGTGGCATGTGGGTGGAATCTGCTCACTCTCGTCTCACCTGTGAGAGAAGGAGGTAGGATGTGAATTGTCCTGATATCCACGTTTGTGGCCTCACTCCATCTTACTGTAAATCCATCTTGCTGAATCCATCCAATGGATTCAGTCCATTTGTTTTACTCTGGAGCTGGAACCAGAGAGCAGCAACCCTGACTCCTGGTCCCTTTCAGGATGCTGTGAATGCATAGTGGAGAAATGGAGAGTTAAAAGCGCACTGGTTCCCATGTTACTTCTACTGTAGCTTCCACACTGCTGGCTGTGGAAGGATGTGCATATAGGGAAAAAACCTCAACATCAGGCTATATGTTTATGGGCTCTGGGCTAACTGTTGCCCCAGAAACTAAATGTTGGAGTTCTGACATATCCTTCAAATCATAAGCGTCTCCATTTTTTTTTTTTGGGTGGAAAACCAAATAAAATGTTAGGAATTACCAGGAAAGGAATAGAGGACAAAGCAGAAAATAACCTTGGTTCAATCCTATCTTTAATACTGTATGTATTTTTAATCTCCTTGTCTCAAGAATAATGTAGTGGAACTAGAAAGGATTCAGAGGAAATGGGAGTGGGTAAAGATAAGTAATGACTAAATAAACTAGGGCTCTCCAGTCTGGAAAAGAGATGGCAAAATATTGAAAGGCATAAAATAAAGCAGATGAGAATTGATTGTATGTTGTTTGTGCCAGTGGGAGAGCTAAGGTGCATGGGGCGAGGCTAGAAAGAGCGAGGCTCAAAACAAACAAAATGCAGTGGGTGACTGCTCATGCAGTGGGCGCAGCACATCTGTGCAGCTCTGTGCCAGAGGAAGCAGCAGATGCTAACACTTCGCACTGAGTTTGAAGGGAGACTAGGCAAATTCATCCATTCTCCCATTGCTGTAACTCCAAGATGGGGTAAGTGTTTCATGGCAATAAAAAAAGACAACGGCCATGGGATGAGTCTGAGATCTGTGAATGCTGGATGGATTCTGAGCTATCACTTTCCCCAAGGAATCAGGGCTACTGGAACGAGCACTAGTTGGTTTGAGTGGTGATACCTAACCCTTTTACCAAAATCTTCAAACTAAGGGTCAAGGATATTAAATAGTTGTAAGAACAGTCAGAATAAGCTATTTTCCTAGGGCAGGAAGAGGGAGCAAAGGGGAATAAAAGACAGAGTGGCATATTAGGACAGGAAAGGAAAACCTGGGAGAGGTTCCTGTGTGTATTAACAGGATGCGTTAATAGAGGTTTTGCCACGTTGCCTGGCAGGACAGTAACTCATAATGTGCTGTGTCAGCCCTGGACCCAGAGCATTGCCATCTCTGATCCAGGAGAGACACATCGGTTTGAAAAGACACTTAATGAATGGGTTACTAGGGGAAAATCACAACCCACTTGTAAGGGAGGATAAAAAGCACAATAAAAACTTTGGACCTGGTTGTAATAGAGTTACCAAGAGAAAAGCAAGACGTTATTTTCTTTAAAAGGAATTAGTTCTCTGCAGAGGGGAGATCCATCCCTGGAATTGTTCAAGGTCGGGTTGGATGGCACTCTGAGCAACTTGGTCTAGTGAAAGGTGTCCCTGTCCAAGGCAGGCACGTTGAAACTAGGTGATCTTTAAGGTCACTTCCAATCCAAGCCATTCTATGATTCTTTGATGGCACATGAAGGACTTCAAGAAATATTGTTAAAGTGGTGGATCAAAAATGGAGAAGTGAGAAGTGTAGACTAGCTACTTGTAGGTGTCTTCTGTGGGTTAGATGAGAGAATGACTGAGGAAGAAATCCTCAATGAAAAACAGCATGTGCATGGGAAGGGCATTCCTGGTTGACAACACTGGTGATACAACCCTAACCAGAAATAACAGAAACAACAGCTCAAGAGAGCTGGAGCTAATCAGGTATTCTTCTAAATGATAAAGTTCTGGAAAAATTACACTGGGTTAAATTATACTTGAGCAGTAGAAAGTGCCCAGGTAGGAACTGGAAGAAAATATATAGTCACAATATGTACACTTTAATTCATAAAGCACTCATAGTGAGTCACCACAGCTGGCACAGAATACCAGTTACTACTTAGCATAAGGATGCTGCAACCCCACTGAAGCTCTGTGGTGTCACTCTCATGGTTAATGCTGTGTACACTTTCTATCTGAAGGATATCATGAGAGCAGTTACATATTTCTGTGTGATATTCAGTTATACTTACCGGGAGGAGGAACTAAAAGAGTAGTACTTAGTGCCTTAGAGATGCTTTTTTCTTGCCTACAGGGAGATTGAGATGAATTGGTTTGAAGTTATTTGTAACTTTGTCACAGGACATGCTCCCAGGAACACCATTTGGAAATGAGCAGTTGATGGCAGTGGAGCTAGTTACCTCTGACCCTGATTCTGTGTTTGCAGAGATGCAGCCACTGAAGGCTGAGATGATGGTGTGTGGGTTGCCACGTTGATTTATGCCTGCAGTCATCGGGTTGTTGTGATCAAGCTGCAGTGTGCCTTGGTTATTTCACAAAAGTTTTCCAACGATTCCAGTCAAGCAAGGTCTGAACTGGCTATGCCATTGTTATGCTCATCCATCCACATGAGGGCTCTCAGGAAAGTTCAACGTGATTGTACTTTAAACTGGGTCTGTTACACTGCATTAAGCATTGAAAAGGGCATTTGTGTTCCAATTTTAAGAGGTTTTATTTCAAATTTCTTTATTCTAATACCAAAACAGAGCCTAGAAAAGGAGGAGTTGCATTTTTATCCAGGAAGTCACATAAAAGGAATCAGGAAAAAATTCCAGAATGCCCTATTGTGAGAAGGCCTTTTTACCCTATATACCTTTTTTTATACCCTGTGTCTTTTTGACATTATGAGAGCTTGCCCCTCTATACTACTTTCCAAACATCTGCACAGGAGGAATAGAAAAGAGTAAGCACACAATTTTGGATGAAAAGAAGAGCCTATACCTTTCCATTTCTGCTCTCTGGCTTGATATCACTGTGCATGGTGGGAAAAGTGACAGCTCCAGGCACTTGACCAACTGTGTTTATCAAGAAGTGCTTAACCAGCTTGATAACGATTTCTAATTCTGAGTCAAACAGATTTATCTATATAACTCAGTCTTTTTGTGTGCAATAACCTTTCTGCATGAGTTGCTTTTCCAAGATGGTTGGTGAAATGAAGTTGGATGCCATTTCATTTGTACATCTGCTACTACTGTTTTTATTTACTTGCACTGCTGAATCGTTGTGCAGCCTACAATACAGGCAGTGTTTTTATTGGGGGTTTGAAGAATAACTGTTACATCTATGGAGATGAGCAGAGAGGAAGAGGGAGCCAGTAGACATTTTTCCAAATTTGCAAGGAAGACATTGAATGATTTAGACAACTTCAGAAGATCCATGTGCCAATGTACTGTCACTGAAGAGCATGAATTTGTAGAATGCCCTTCTGAAACCTGCCCAGAGCCATTGTTGCCTTCCAGTTTTGGAAGGTGTCTGCTTGGAATAGAAGCACTTAAATAAATCTTTAATGCTTGGGGTGATACATGACAAGTGCATTTCAATGGAGTATGCTGTAATGACTGATTTTCAAAAATCAATGATGGCCTTGGAGTAGAACTGTGCTACCTAAAAACATGGTTACCTGCAAAATGCTATAAATGGAACTTGCCAGAATTTTGTATTTCTGACATTTGTATAGTCCAAATAGGATGGGATTATTTTGGACATTTCAGCAGGAGGATGGGACAGAATTCTCTTTTATGAGTCTGTTTTGCAAGTGAAAAATTAAACTTCTGTACCATAAGAAAACCATATACTAGAAAACATACTAGAAAACTTCCCAAATGTCCACATGCATCATAAAAATGGGAGACTTTCTGTTCGAACAGAAGTGTTCCTGGTAAAAAAAGATTAGTAACTGGTGAAAGGCCAGATAAAGACTTATTTTAAATGTTACAAAGGGATTTATTCTTGAACTGGAATTGTCAGTAGGTATTGCTTTGCTGTTCAGAAGTGAAGCATTGTATGACACAATAGACATGACTAAATGAATGATTTCTTATTCCATCAAATCTGTAGCTCTCTAGAAATTGAGATTTTGAACTCTCATTGGAACTGCTTGAGAACAGTTGGTTAGACATGGTAAGAGCTGAATAGATGTAACCCACTTATCTGACTGCTGGAGACCAAGTGCAGGGAGGAGATATCGATGACCTACTGACCTACTGACAGCAACAAAAATAAGAGAGCAAGTGCATAGTGATTTCAAAAAGAACAGTGATGCTTTTGAAACTGACCTTTCCTTGAAATATGACCAGATGGCTATTGGGGTAGCAGAAATAGCTGATGGAGATTTCAGAAAATGAACTTATCCACATCACATTCCAATTTTTTGGCTAATCATGTTAATTGTTGTCCAAAGATGGAGCAAAGTGTTCAGTAAGATCTATTCTCTGGCCACTTGTATGGTTCAGTAAGTCCATATAAAAACCACATAAGGCAATACAGGCATAATATGGAGTGCAAATACTGCTGAAAATGTCCTCTTGCCATGTGGCTGGGAGAGAAAATGTTCCAGAGAATAAATGGTAGTAACAGAGCGTTTTCACAGCTGATGGACTGTGCCTGGTTGTCTGCACTGTGTGAAAATGTAGAAAATCCAGCAGAACTGATGCAACTTCTAATGTTTACCAGGAGATATCAATAAAAACTTCTGAGATATGCAAAGAAGATCCAAGGCAAACAGTCTTTTCAGGAGCATAGCAGCAAGACTCACACCAAGGAACACTTTTTTCGGCAGGTCAATAATGTCAAAATAGATCCTTGAACAAAGAATATGAGAAAAATAAGCACATTATAGAGGAACTTTGTTGCTGCTGTACCAGAGTCCCTATGTAACATGCTGACCAAAGATCACTCTGTGGAAATTGAAATCAAATTATCGCAGAAGCAAGAAGTAACGTGTTTAATGACTAAGATGATAGCTGCAAATCAGTCATAACCCACACATATATCCTTGAGCAATTCCTGCATTCATGTCTTGCTCAATATCTCAAAAAGGTGAAACCCAGTCCTAATTATGACACTGGTAATGTAATATAATGGACTGTATAAAAGTAGCATGTTCTCTTGGAAATATACTTGAAGCACTGGAAAGCAAGTAACCCTAACACTTAGGCAAAGAGAAATCAGCTGTCACCTGTCCTTTTCCAAGTTTGGCAAATACTGTGCATATATAGATTTTGGCAAATATTTTCATACCAATGATCCTAGTCCAAAAGGGGTGAAATAGTCCACCAAGCTTATGCCATGGAAATCCCATTTGTTCTGTCACGTTTTCTGTGCAAACTCTCAAGAAGGAATTTGGGAGTGAACTCTGCTGTGTCAACTCCTCCTCCTGTTCTGAATCCATGAAGCCATTGGATAACAGATGCCAAGAAGCATTTGGGCAGTTAAAGTGTTTGTATTGCCATCATCCAAAGCAATCTGGGCATCTGGAAATCAACTGTGTCTAGTCCCCACCAAAAAAGTGACTGCACATGCACAAGGAATTGTCTCAAGTGCCCAGAGGCAAGCAAACCACAAATCTGAACCAACAAAATACTGATTCTAAGGAGGAGAATGATATGCAGTATCATATCAAGAGAGATTCTGAAAAGGAGAATTGTAATATTACAAATTTTAGAAACAGTTGTTTCTTCAAAGAGGTTTACAGCCAATCTAACGTGCTTTCTCTGACAAAAAGCATTTCTAACATTTGAAAAATTATTTTTGCTTCTAGTTCCTTAATTGCTGTAGCAATCTTGGTGTGATAATACATATGAAAAGTGTCATAATAAAAAATAAATTTTTCAACATTTATGAAGGTGCTGTTGCTAAGAATATAGCCACATGTACTAAGCTACTGGTGAGCAAAGATTGTTATAATTATTGTAAGCCTATAGACAGAGACATCTGAAAAATAAAATCAAGAGAAAAGTCTCAGGTGGCAAAAATAATATATTTGTTTCCATGATTCCTTGACTTTTAGGAGAACTTGGGGCAATCCAGCAAGTTCTTGAAGCTTATTGTGAGACATTGTGAGACATTGGTTACAGACTAGGGCTGAATAAAATTTTTAGTAAAGTGGAAAGGAATTACTGGCTAGAGTTGAACTAAAATAGAAATCAGGTAAGGCTTTGATCAAAGAAAAAGTACTTCTTTGTGCAACCAGAATAATTTTGTGTGATGAGATAAAAAAATATATTTTTTTAATATTGTTATTATTTTGCAAAATTTTTCACTCCTGCTGTTAAATATTGTTAGCTTTTTAAAAAAGAGTATGCAGTTTTAGAATGAAAATCCAAAGTTTTAATGAGAGAATGATGTGAGTAGAGGTTTCTCAGGTTTTTCTTTCTCTTCTTGTCTCCTTCTCTCCCCCCTGAAGTGATGAAACACAGAACAGGAAACAGCAGCTGAGGCAGCCAGTTGATAGGAAACCTTTCACACACCGCGTCTGCTGAAGGGAATTCTTTGTCGCCTTTGATCACAGGGAGAAAGTGGCCAGAAAAAATGTTGAGTCCTGCCTGTGTGTGGCTGAGGTGGTGGTTTGCAATGTTCCTACAAGTTCTTTGATTTCTAGGGCAAGTTGTCTCTCCATTGTGCCTCTTTCTGCCTGGCTGCTCTGGCCTCCCTGGTAGACATCACTTTCATTGCCACATGTCAGAGATGCTTCACATTCTTGACAGAGGGAAACACTAAAATGAATGAACTTGAGATCTGCAGAGGGGCTTATTTAAATGAAGAATGTTGATAGCTGGCTTGATGGGCAGTGAGGGCAGCACAGCTGGACCTTGTTGGAGGAGTTGGAGCAGGCACTCCATTGGGAGTGCAGAAGCAAGCTGGGGGCCTCTACTGGGCTACCCCTGTGGCTAGGCTCAGCAAACCATTTCAAGCAGTCAGGTTGACTGATGGGGTGAGCTGGGTACATGGTTTTACAATTGGGGTTTTATGCCAGATAATTTTCTGGGGTCTTTTCTGCAGTGATGTCCTTGACAGGTGGTCATCGCTGTAATAGGGTGAATTGTTATGCTTGAGAAAACTGAACCCTGAAGTGACAGCATCAGACTGTATCTCCTTCCCTGGATGTAGGTTTCCATTTTATTGAGCTGCCAGCAATCACTTTTCCTCCTTTCACAGAATCACAGTATTACTTAGGCTGGACAAGACCTCCAAGATCATCAAAGCCAACCTTTGGGTTGGTTAATCCTTTGACCAATCACTACCTTGTCAACTAGACAGAGCACTAAGTGCACGTCCAGTAGTTTCTTGAACACCTCCAGGGATGGTGACTACACCATCTCCCTGGGCAGTCCATCCCAGAGCTTAACAACTGTTTCTGTGAATAAATTCTTCCTGATACCCAACCTGAACCTCCCCTGGCATAGTCTGAGGCTATGTCCTCTTGTCCTGTCGCTAGTTGCCAGGGAGAGGAGGCCGACCCCCACCTTGCTACCACCTCCTTTCAGGTATTTGTAGAGAGTGATAAGGTCTCCACTGAGCCTCCTCCTCTCCAGGCTAAACAACCCCAGCTCCCTCAGCTATTCCTCACAGGACTGACTTTCTACACCCTTCACCAATTTTGTTGTCCTTCTCTGGACATGCTCCAGCACCATGATGTCTTTTTGAAGTGAAGGGCCCAAAACTGGACATAGTAGTAGAGGTGTGGCCTCACCGGTGCTGAGTACAGAGGGAGAATCACTACTCAAGTCTTGCTGACCACACTATTTTTAATACAAACCAGGATGCCATTGGCTTTCTTGGCCACCTGGGCACACTGCTGGCTCATGTTCAGCCAGCTGTTGACCACCACACCAAAGTCGTTTTTCACTGGGCCACTTCCCACCTGCTCTTCCCCCAGCCTATAGTGTTGCCTAGGGTTGTTGTGACCAAAGTGCAGGACCGAGTACTTAGCCCTACTGAACCATACCATTGGCCTGAGCCAACTGATCCAGCCTGTCAAGACCACTCCGCAGAGCCTTCCTACCCTCCAGCAGATCAACACTGCCACCCAACTTGGTGTTGTCCTCAAACTTAATGAGAGTACAGTCAATTCCCTCATCCAGATCATCAATAAAGGTATTAAACAAGACTTTGTGAGGAGATAGGTCAAAAGTCTTTCCTAAATTTTTTTTCTTTCTTTTTCTCTTCAGATCAAAATAACTCTCCAAGTTCTGCTGGATGAATTGGGGTGAAAAAAAACTAAATAAGGCTCCCAATCTTGCTATGCTCTCCAGGCACAGAAAGATAGACAAGTTCTGGATGTGAAGATAAAGATTCCTGCTCACTGCACATCTTAAAGGTCAGCACCCCTGACATCACATCACTTCCTCCTACTTTTAGGTGGCCAAATAGTTCATACAAACCCAGGAGACAGGCCAGAGACAAATGATTTAGATCTGGAGCGAGGTTTCAAAGGCTCCAAATATCAACTTTCTCAGCAGATCTGGGCTTAAGTTTAAGCTTATTAGGAAAATAAAGTTCAGCTGCAAAAACTCCACACAGAGATCTGTTTCACAGCTTCAAATGTGGGCAGTGGGAAAAAGTTTTGGTGTCAGATTTTGTCCCTGCTTGATTCTAGCAAAACTGGACACTTTGTTTTTACTTTAGTTCTTCAAGAGGAAGTTCAAAACCCTGCTGAACTAGTCGACTTGGTGCTACAGTTTCTGAAGTCTCTTCTGAGTGCATCTGTCCAATGCAGTGTTGCACTGACTGCCAGGTAAAACCAAAACACATTGCTCCTCATGAAATTCCACATTACACATTAAATATTTGGGGAGAAATATGTATGCAGCTGAGTGATTAATGGATAACCGAAAGTCAGTTCTGCCAACATATATTTAAAATCATAAGAACATTTTCTTCTTCTTCTTTGAAAGAGTTTTAGGGTTAGGATGGAAAATGAAGGTGTAAGCCAAATGAACCCTGTGTTGTCTTTTGCATGGCTGATCAGACCTGCCTGCTGCTTTTCTGCTTGCAAGCTGGGATCTGCACTTTCCCTTACCTTCCTTGTACAAGCAGGGAACCTACATAAAACTATCCTTTCTGAAGAGCTGTCCCAAAGGAGGGTAGCTATGTGCAAACCCCATATAATCCCATGCATTGGTTTCTGGTAGCTTCCCTATTGTGCAGATCTTCTGACTTGTCTCACAGTTCATATTCATACATTTAATTTCTCTGTGGAGCACTTGGGCTAAATCCTTAAGTGGTGTAAATCATGATGGTGCAATTAGCCATGCTGAATTCAGCAAAGCTGTGCAGCTGAAGACCTGGACTCCTATTTAAAAACAGTTTTCTCAACTCTGAATTCCTGGATGTTATTTTAACCTATTACTTAGGAACACATATAGCTGAAATAAATAAATAAATGCATAAAGTCAAACAGTATTATAGGATGTGGCTCTGTTTCCATGGAAACCTGATCTTTTTCTTATCTAGTTCTTTTTTCTCTGTTAGCCAATTTAACCTTTCTATCCTTCTATTAAAACTCCTCCTCATTAAGCACAAGGTTGCAGGGTTTCTGCAAGAAAAATGTGGGCAGAGAAATATCAGCTTTTGCATCAGTTTGGTGAATTTTAAAAAAAGCATCTAAGCTGTAAGGGAAGAATGTGGAGGAGGGTGAAGGTAGCAGGAAATATAATCATCTTAAAAATAAAAATATGAATAATTTTGAATAATCAGTCCATAAATTGGTAGCAGCTATGCTATCCATAAGTCTGTGTCTTTTTTCCTGTGTTTGTTCCACTCCACATTACATTAAGGAGTGCTCTGTCACTTAGGTGTACAACAGGGCTCAGCTTGGAGTAATATGACACGATATTAGTTACATAATGGTATGTGACCAATAACATTTAAAAGCAGAATTTCCTGGCTGACCGGCTTGATGACTTGGTGTTAGAGGGGGAGTTGGATATTGTTCTCTGTCTCTTTCTCATTTTCATTTTTTAGTCATTTTCTCAGCCATGATGATAGAGCTTTCACATTGAGAGCTGCCAATAAAGGATTCAATTCTTTTCTGAAAGCCTCCTGCTAATTAATTCGTACTCTGAAATGCACCTTAATGACTATGGAGGCTTCTGAACTATTTTTGAGTGCTTTCTGCTGGGCTAAGTTGCTCTTTCTGTCATAATATTGGACATAGCTTTTGTCCTGTCTGTACTTCCAGTAATATTGCAGTGACTTTTTTTGTGTGGTGATCCAACACAGCCTTGGAAGCAATAACATTGTTTTTCTCTCTCCCTCTGTTTTGTGATTGCTGAATAATGTAGTGTGCTTCAATGGCAAAGTGCTGAACTTTTGCAGAGAACAGGAGTGCTAGTGAACAAGTCAGGAGATATTACAGAAAATTACAGAAATATTCTGCATTTCTGTCACCCATGGCAGATAGTGTTTTTTAAGCACATATTGTGTAAAGATCTTGTTCCAGTAAGCTCCAGGCTGATTCTGATATAAGCGTAGTCTTGCTGGTCTTCACAAAGCTATGATTTCTTCTCTGTAGAGAAGGGTCAAGAAGTTTGACTGTGGGTGCGATCAGAGGGCATGAAAGATCCAGAGGGGTGAGAATGCCTTTTTTAAAAAAAAAAAATTTCTGAAGGAGCACTAGTTTAGTTTATACACTGTATGTAAATAACATTCATAGTGAATTTTACGATACTAATTGCAAGACTAAGAGAAAAACTTACACTTCAACACATCAAACATTGTCCTCCTTTCCCCTATCTTCTGTGCATCCAACAAATGTAATTCCTCCTTTACTTTGCCTGGTTTCAGGACATGGCTTCCAGGGGAGTTCTACCCAGCCATGTCTGAAAACGCGCTTGGGAGCAGAGCAGATCACCAACTTTCAAGAGCTTCACATTTGCACTGCCTCTCTTGATAGCAAGGAAGTGCAGCTGACTTCTCTTCCTCATTACAGCACTGCTTCCCTCTTCCTTCAGCAACATCTATTTCAATGTCCTATGAATCTAGTGGCTAGGAGGGAGCGAAAACCAACCACAGATATGGCCACACTTCTGACTTGCTCAAGGAGCAGTTGTGAAGGTGCTAATCAGGCTAATCAGGCCTACAGGTGAAAACCTCAGCTGTGATATAACAGCTTTTCTCACCCTGAGTATTTAGCAGAGCTTCACGTCAGAGAAATAATGTGTAAAACTGGCTGAGAATGTTGTGTTCATTCTGGGTTGGTTGAGCCATGTTACATGCACTTTGCAACTTGTGGGGTTCATTTGAAGCAACCAGGCGGGATTTTCAAAAAAATCTTCCATGCTATGGCTCAATCACTGGCCACTTACCAAACTGTCTGGCCCTGAGAAGGAAAGACAAAGTAAGCTGCAAGGTGAATAACTTTTTTGTGGGCTGGAAGCAATTATTGCCACCTTCATATGCAACTGCCTCTCTTTCTTGGGATCCAGTATTTCTTGCCCTCTCACATAAACAAATGTGATCTGTCATATGGCTAAAATGCCTCTATCACATGCTTTGCACCCTTTGTGTGACAAGGCCCTGCTTATGCCCACAAGATGTGACCAGATGTGTGCTTAGTCTGTTATAGGATCTGTCAGTCATATAATGATAAGGCAGAAGTTCTTTTTGATAAGACAAAAGGTCAAGGTGACCTGGGAGACAACAAATTAGAGAAAAGGTGATAGGTGACATGAACAGCACATTCAAATAGTTGGATATAAGGGCTTCAGGTCACTCACAAACCATCTCCTAAAAGCAAGTTATGATGTTTGTCTGGGATAAGTAGAAGCAGAGATAGCCTCCATTTTCCATTGCCAGAAATGCCAGCATCATTCAGTTCCCATAGAGATACCGGTTTAACTAAATATGTATCGCTTTCTCTAATTGTATCTTGGATAAACTTGGTGGAAGCAGGGAATGGAATAAGGTAATTCCCATGGGAAACATCAAGCATGCTACTAATCTTGATTTAGGGTCTTCACCTAGGGAAATATATCATCTGGTAATTCTAGAATGCCTGTGCTCTTGCATTGGACATATTTGCACAAGACTTCTCTTGAGAAGGGAACTTCTATCAAGAAAAGATCTTGAGATCTTTCAAGCAGAAATCTTTGCTACAGCAGTGTTCTGTACCTCCAACAAATGCCCACTTATAGATTCACAGACACAAGGGCCAGAAGGAACCATTTATCTTACCTGAGCTCCTGCATAACATAGGACATAGGATTCCACCCACTAATTCCTGCATCAAGCCCAAACTTCTATCTGAGCTAGACAATCTTTTCTGTATGCCCTGCATTAGTTCTTTGTTTCCCATTGAGGGATTGTCTCTTGTGCTATGGATATGCCTCCAGAGGAGAGAAAATACAATACCCTCTTTCCCTCCCCTCAGGTAGCCACATAGTGCTGTGAGGTTGAGGTGGGAAGCAGCTCCCTGAGGGTCAGGGGACTGCTGATCTCCGGGTTGTGGTGCTAGGAGCTGGAGGGATGGCCTGGTGCCATGCTGGGAATGCAGAAGTTGCTGCTGCCATAACCAGAGACAGGGAGCAAAGTTGTGGAGGGAGGGGAAATCTACTAGGAGTCATGTGGTCCAGCAGGAACTAGATTGAGCTGTCAGATGTACATCACGTAACCACTGACTGCCCACCAGGTCATTATAGAGTTTGTGGGATTTATGAGGACAGCTCTGGGATTTGATACTTCTGTTCTCTTTACTGTCATTCTACTTCTCGTAGTGGAGATTTTTTTATTTTATTAAATGTTTACCTGTTTAGGATTCAAATATGCATTCAGATGCACTCTATAGTAAAGCAGCTCTGAATATTGAACTAGTAATTCTGCAAAATACATGCCTGAGATGACAGCTCACATAAATGTCAGAAAACAACAGATATATTTAACTCAGTAGACAGTTGTATAAACTGGTAAGGAAAATATACCTCTTTAATCTAATGTCTATCAAGAGCATACTTTAGGCTCCTAGATTTGGTTTCAGGTCCGTCTTTGATCCAAATCAAGCATTTATATTGAGATGCCCTGGTTCAGCCTCAATATTAACCAAAATGGTGATTGCCATCTTTCCTGGGAAACAGAAGTGAGTGGAGGTTCCTTTGCTGTCAATTGCTTCCTGCTTTCTTCTGGTGATGCCAGCTCTTCCTTGGCAAGGGTGTTTGCTGTGGAGAAAATGAGCACAGGAGTGAGACTAAGTCACAGGCAAAAATATAGGGAAAAAAGAAGGGTGAATTTTAGTTTTGATAAGTAAATAACTGCTGTGGATATTTCAACTGTCCTGGTGCAACAAGAGCTGCTTCACCACAGCCACTCAGACTTCCAAAGGGCTTCGTGGAGACTTCGTGGATAGGATGCAGGTAGGTGAATTCCTGTGTGCTTAATGCAACAGTGTTACATGCTTGGCAGGATTTCTTCTGCCTTCTAGACAGCTCTAGGTATGTTCATTCAGCCAGCATAAGTATTTAGCAAGCTATGTCATGGCTTAGGCTGATAGCAGATGGGATCACAAGATGCAGTGTTGGAAGACAGAAAGCTGTGAACCAGGTGATTTTGTTGGAGCCGGACTCCGGCAGGAGATTAGATCACCGTTCTGTTTGCTGAAATGCTGAATAACAGTCCTTGTGCCCATTGTTAAAAGCATTTTCCTAACCGATCTCAAATCAGAGGTGCATTGAGAAAGGAAAATGTGGATAAGCATAAATCTGTATTTTACAGGTCAGGCAGAGAACATGGTAGAATATGCTCTCCTTTGTTTTTACTATCATCTTTTAAATTAACACTGCCTACCAAACAGCCTTGTGCATTTGTGTCAGTCTATTTTCTCCACAAACTCCAGTGCACCTGAGTCCACTTCTTGCCAACTTCATGAAATCCAGGGAATACTTGACACTGGATCTATTTCAACACCACATTTTGTTTCAGTTGACGGTACTTGCTGGGTGCTTCATTTTCAACAGCCATTGGGGTTGCCAGCTACCATAACTCTTGGGGGGCTAGTAGCACTTAAGTTTTTTTTTTTTTTTTAAATTTTTTTTTTTTTATTTTTATTTCTGCATCATGTATCTCTTTGAAGAAGATTTATTGTTTTCGGAAATTACCTCTTCTCTTTTAAAGGCATGAAGGAAGTTTGAAAATATGAACCTTAAAGCTAAAACCACATTTTAAGAAATGCCACATAAAATTTCATCAGGTCAGAGGAGGTGATCAGTGGGTTCTGAATACTCTGCATCCACTCTGACTTTAACTTTTCTTAGGTAGTCTTTTACTGCTTTTCACTTCCCCCCACCCCCCAGCAGTCTTCCATGTTGCCTTTTGCCTCTTTTTTTTCTTGTTTTTTTTTTTGTCAGACAATGCCAAGAGAAAGAAAAGAAACACTCTTACATGTGGCATCTGCTGGAATATATTATCAAATTTAAAAAAAAAGTTAGCACCACAATAGCTACATTATGTCATAAACTTGAGAGTTCTGTGTTGTGTTGACTTCATTGTAATTACTCCAGGCTGAGTTAATTATGTTAGGTGTGCCAAAAATCTAGTGGTTTCAAATGACTGAGCAAACCTTTAATTGACAAATGAAGATGAATGTTCCGTCCTTCAAAATTCCCCATTTAGGAGAGAAAATTCTGCCACTCATCTTTGAAATCTCTGCAATAGTTGGTAGCTTGGCACCGAATTACTCGATTTTGCTGTCACATATATAAAACCTGTCTCTCCATAGCAACAAGAGATGATCATGGTAAAGAAATGCAGCTAAGCCATATAAGTGCATTTTATTCTGCTGCTCCCTATCCAGTTTGCCTGAAGTGACTTTTCCTTTCACAGTCAGTATAAAACCACCATATAGACTTTTAGGGAGGAGTAGTACCAATACACATAGTTAAGCTTTACAAAATCGAGATGAATTTAGCAGTTACCCTTCTCACGCATTGGCTTGAATAGTGCAAGGAGGACTATGGGAAGGTGACCATTTCTCAGTGGAAACCAGTTGGAGTAATGTGCCAGCTTAAATTTCTTAATGATTCTTCCAAAATCCCAATCTTGTTTCTTGTTCTAAAGTGCTTTCTAACCACCTTCTAAACTCACTGGGCATTGCTATCTTATTCCCATTTTAACATGAAGATGTGATCATGGACTTATTTAAATAAGAAACAAAGAAGGAAGGAAAAGGAAGGACAGGACTGCAGCAATAGTTTTACCCACTATGGCTAGTTAGTAATGCAAAAATGTCGTCTTCTTTTTCTAAAAATTACAAATGCTTTTGATAAATCTTAAGAGTTATTTGATGATGTCATTCACCGTTTTCACTAAGTTGCTTTAAAGCTTTCTGCCTGAATGCCTAGTGTCAGGAGGATATAACCTCCAGCCTATGGGCCCTATCCAGTTTACACATCCAGTGGCTTCATCCCAGTCACAGTATTTCCCAGATGATCTGCAATGCCTTCCCCTCTTGACTCGAAATAATTAATCCATAATTCAGCATTTCAATAAGTCAGACCTTTGGGTTGTTGCACCAAGGCCGTGGATTCATTCCCATCAGATATGGAAAAGGAAAGGCTTTGCATCACCTGACATCCCAGCAGAGGGCTGGCTACTATGCAGAAGAACAAGAAAAAGAGAGTCCTTACCACAAAGAGCTTCATGTTGCAGACACAAGAGAGCAGCAGTGGCAGGGCTGGTTGTACCAGGCAGTAAGAGACATTACTCTTCAGGAAGGAGGGCAGTCAGCCCACCTACCATGTTTGCATGTCCCTGTGTATGACTGTAAACCACAGTTTTTATCCTGCACAGTCATAACCAAAATAGTGGGATTGTGGCACATGACATGTGACCATATGTTGGAAAAAATGTATCATAAAGGGGGCTGCATCCCCTCAGCATGTTTCTCAAAAGACCAGTGGGTCCATGGAATATCCCCTCTGAAGCATCCTCTGCTCCTCCATACCAGAGATTTTGTAATCACAGCTTTAAATCTGCAGCAGGCAAATCTTAAAAGCAGATCCACCATCTCAGCTGCAAAGAGACTTTACTATATTCATCCAGATTCTTATATGTTATACAACCATGTAGCCTACCTAATTTTTCCTTAATAATCGCTTTCTAACATAAAGATGCTTCCCACCCAAATTGACTCACTCTACAGCCAAAACCAAGCAATCGAGTAGAGACTGAGAGCGATAAGGAAGCATCTGACCTCCTGTTGTAGTCACATCTCTGCTCAGGAGAGGGCCAGGAAAGGTTACAAGGAGCACAGGGCTAATAATGAGAGGCTTGAGAAAACTGGCTGTACAGGCAGGTCAGCTTTTTTTTTTTTTCAGTTTGCAATTGTGCTGGTTTAAAAGTCAACCAGCAGGGGAAAATGAACTCAATTCAAAAGAGAGATTTATAAGTCAGAATAACAATTTATTAAAATAATACAATAAGTACAATTATACAGACAGATAATTGGTTTTAACCCGCAAAACCCAAATGTATAACCCAGCACCCTGGGGTATGAACAAAAGTGGTGTACCTTGGCCCACCCCCGAGTCCAAAGCAAAGGGAGAGGGGAAAAACCTGCTGGTAGGAAAGCTGTTGCAGTCTGGTCAAGAGTGGTGATTGCAGTCCAGTTGAGGGTGGTGGTCTGCAGTCTAGTTGAGAGCGGTGGTCTGCAGTCTCCCTCTGGATCCCACGAGAGGTGGCAAGGTTTCGAAACTCCCAGTTATATACTCTCCAGTTCAGGCGGGAGTGCTCAGTCCCTCCCTCAGAGTAGGGAATTCCATAAAAGGTCATGATAATGCTCAGTCCCTCCCTCAGAGCGGGGAATTCCATAAAAGGGTATCAGAGCGGGGAATTCCATAAAAGGGTATGAGGACAGGAACATCTTCCCACCTCGCAGGCCTCCACTGACAACAGTTTCTGGGGAAATGGCATGGAAGGCTATAGAATACACAGTTTTGGGTTATACCCATCCAGTGATGAATTGGTCCCAGCCGTTCTAACCAGGACAGCAATATTTTGTACTCAGAATGTCTTCTGCTTCTGGCATTTAATAAAAACACAAATTATGTTTGCTCAGTCATATCCAAAAAATTCTAGATTTTTATTGACACCAACTGATCTGCAAAACTGAGTTAATATTTTTCTACTTTTTTTCAGTGTATCTGCAGCTTCAGTAGATTCAGCATAAGACACAGTAACATACTGCAAGGAACTAAATTATGATTAAGCTTGTAATAACAGCAGAGACATCTGTCATTGCTGAGCAACAGGTATGTCAGCCTTCCTTGCTTCTTCTCCTGAAGGAGAATTATAACAGTAGGCAAAATGGAGGAGGATGAGGTAATGGCAATTGTCTCTAAACTTACTCTAATTGTTTTTTACTGCAGCAATACAGATTGAGATGCTTCATATGCATAGCAGTTGTATGTAGATTCAAATTCGGAGAAGAGTCAGGAGTATTTTTATTTCAGATTTATGTATTTTAGTTGCATTAAAATAAAACTACTTTCCTTTTTATAATGTGATATTAATCATCTGTTTTGATGTGGAATAGCAGTATATGGTTGTAGGTATCATGAAGAACTCAGTCTAGATAGCACTACCAATGGAGACAGTGAAATTGCTCAGATATACAAAGTTAGGTTTGAATACTGCTGTGGATCAGGACCTTAAAGTGTAATAGAAAGAAGGGAGGAGACAATCCAATTCTGCTGACAAAAGCTAAACTATCCCTATATGCTTGATAAGGCAAGAGCTATGAATGTTCTTTTCAGGAAATATTCAATTAATAAAAAAAATATTTAGCAAAATAAGGTGTAATTGTGTTTAGTTTTTATTTGGTGCTCAATTTTACCTGTTCATAAATTACACGATGGTATAGATGTAAAAGAAACCACTATTTTCCTCTGAAGAAGTAATTTCACTTTAGCTATGAAATAATTGGAAGCTTAAAGTAACTATAGCACCAATCAGTCTTTCAGAAATACTTTCTCTAAACTAAATGCTTTCTTGAACAAATATACCCTGAGCGGAGTTACCTTTACACCCTGAACACATTAAATTATTCTTGATCAGAACACTGAAAATATTTTACTGGCCCATCGCTGTACTCAGAATGCTCCAACAGTTACATTTTATTAATCCTTTTTTTTATCATTTTAATAAATATAATTCTGTTAATTTCCTCTATTAAAAAAAATAAATTCCTTTCCTGTATGCCTAGCTCTAGGCATTCTGTCATGTAGCCAACATTACTGCTGATGAACAGCTTAGGCTTCTTTCAAGCTAATGATTTCATTGTTGGAAGCTCATGCTGGTATTTGAGACATATTTTCAAATTTGAAATCCCAAAATGGCAGAAATATGAAGTGAATGTGGTCACGGTAAAATAATTGGGAGAAAGGGAACAAAACAGAAAAGCGAAGCATATACAGCAATAGATGTTAAAAAAAAAAATCTTTAAACCCCAAATGCCAAGAGAAATAGTTAAGGAGTTTCTCCTTTCACTTAAAGCAATGAAGAAGAAAGAAGTTGCTGCACCACAGAGAGCTACAGAGAGATGAAAATGGTGCTGCTTAATGCAGAGTTGTGCCCTGGATTTTATGTCCAGATCTCCCAGACACCTTACAAAAGACAAGAATACATCAGTGGTTCCAGAGCAGTTTTGCTGTCAAAGTATGAATGCAGGCAGTAGGGAGAGGCATCTCTAGAAAGGCAAGTCCAAAAATTGTCCTGCTTCTTTCCCCTGCTGCTATATTTTTTTTAAAGTCTCTCCAGAAGCCTCTTTGATGGGTAGGAAAAGCAAACTGAACAAAGACTGGATTTTTTTCCTTGTAAAACTGCAGATTGAGGCCATATGTGCAGGGCAGAGGAGCCCAGGCTGACCCATAAACAAGCTATTAAGGTACTAAGTCTTCCATGTCTGGTTATTGCAGAGCTGGAAGGATGGACTGATATTAGTGCTATTCCTAGAAGACAGATTTAGCTTTCACAAGCCTCATAATTTCACAGAGAACACTGTGCTAAGACAAGTCAAGCTTTACAAATGCCAATTTCCTGGCACAAGTAATTTCCTGGATCCCCTTACCTGCTCAGAGCCCAGCTCCCCATTCTGGTAATGCTGTTACCCAGGATTTAAGCAAGGCTCTCTGCAGGTAAGGTGGGTTGCTGTCAGAGCCATTTGCAGGATTGGGCTCAAGTAACTAATGCTTTTAGGTTTTCATTGCAATTACCGGGAATTAAGCTCTTTATTCTTTTAAAGGGTGGTCCAAATCACAACTCAAACAATGAAAGTCTACCTTCAAGTCTTCTATCTCTGACCTGTAAAACAATATGGTTGTTACATGGAGTTTGCATTGGACTACAGGGCATCTTGTCAAGTGGCATATGCATCCACTGCCCTATATGACAGGAGACATTTCTCTTGTGCCTGATTGTAAATACAGTTGTAGTCCTGCCTCTTTTTTCAACCTTTCTTCTCTGTGTATGTGCACATGCAGCCTTACTTTTGTTAAATACAGATTTCATTGATGTTTGTGCAGCGTGTGTGTATATTGCTATCATATCAGTTGCAATGGAACATGCCAAACTTCCCAAAGCAAATACAAGCTGCCTGCTACATATCCACTAGAATGCAGCAGAGAAGCCAAATCTCATCTCAGTCCTTTCCTTGGGAATGACTAATGCTCACTCATCTGAGTCCCACTTTCTAGAGCTCATGTTACAATGTTCCTACCCAATTATGCTTAAAACACAGTGGTATATAGCATTTCTATATAAGGAACATACTAATGTGTTTTGTCACCCAACACATGGTAAAAGCACTTCAGTTCCCAGGAGAAATGATCTGTGTGTGGGGGAGTTAAAACCACACAAGTCCAACTGCATATATTCTCTGCAGCATGCTTCACTTTTCCAAAAGTGAAATAAAACCAGTTCCAATTGCATCATTTTTTTCTGCTTTAATGAAAAAGAAAAAAAGGACCAAGTCCTGGTAGAAAAATATGAAAAAAGGAACACAAAGAGGCCTAAGGAAACATTATTAACAGCATACATGTACTTGCTTAAGGGAGAGAAAGTGGAAATTGAGCTAAAGGAATGGATTGGGCTCGTTGTGCTTTGATATGGCTCACAGGGTAACACAAGGAAAGATGTGTGTACTTTTGCCATGGGCTTTGATGGAGGTGGGTATCTGAGGTAAGCAAATGCAACTAGATTATGCTGTGCGATGTTCACTGTGAAGCATCACTGGGGAGCTATGATGAAAATAGTGGCTGTCCACGGGGAGTAGCTGTCGGGAGAGGGTGTGTTACTGCTATGTGATGTGCCAGCCTGCTTCCCCATTTGTCAGCTTCTCTGCCTTGTCTTGCACTATGCAGTTCCCAAAACAGAGCTCCAAAGAGCAGTTAAGACAGAAAAATGCACACATGTAATAAGCAAAGAATTGCAATGAAAACCCCCAATATGTGTTCCCCAGCTCCTTCCAAATGCTTCTAGACTTTCCCTTACCAGTACTTCTTGTTTAAAAGAGATATGTTCTGGAGTGTCCAGGTCTTAGTGCTGAAGAGATTGCAGGCTGTTCTGTCTGTCCACTAGCTTGCTGCTACTCACTGTGATCAGCAAAAGACCCTTACCTTGTCCTTTAAAAGGCACAAAATTATCAGGAGACTATTCCAAATAGACTGGACAGTGCTCGTGGATCTGGGGCAGAAGTATTTTATGACTGTGCTGCTGTGGGTGTAGGTCCATGTGCCTTGACCTTTTCCATAATTACTGTTTAACTTTATGGGGGTTATCTCTGAATGGATGAGTTCAGTGCAACTAAGAAGGAGAAATTATTGGAAAGTCAAACCAGAAAACAACAGAAAGGCTTTAGGAAAGAACATCTGGTTGGTGGGGAGGAGCAGGGAAAGAAGTGGATAATGATGAACTAGTGACTGAGTTGGTGATATAGGTGATACTCCCAAGGCCTCCTCCCAAGCTGTTGTCAAGACTGGCAGTGCTGCTAAGGAGGTCATTAAATGGTTAAGCAGACTTTTGGAGAGGAGGAAAAAGGGATGACTGCTCCATACAAGATACACAAACCTATGTTTTAGTGGGGTTATCTCAGAGCCCTTCAAACTGCCTGGATCACATCACACACCCCAGCTGCATTCCCAGATGTATAGGGTTAAGGGGCAGGTTTGCATCCATCTGCATCCTGCTTAGCCTCATGGAGGATGCCTCTGTGTTTATACTGGAGAGGAGCCATTTTGTTCTTAGGGCAGGTCCCTGGGTCTGGTATTTTGAGAGACTTGAGGCATGGATTCAGGAGTACTTGTTATTTCAGATGCAGCTGTCATTTTCTCAGCCAGCAAGGGCGGGGTTTTGGGGCAGCAACCATGCTTACAGCCTGTTCCTGGGCTCCCTTGCCCCCTTACTTGCCCTCCGAGAGCTGCCTACAGCTGCTCGAAAATGAGGTCTTAGTTCTTCATTGGGAGCAGAGACAGCTAGCACTCATTTTTTCAGAGAAAAACATTGTTTCTGAAACAAATCAGCATTTCTCAGTCAACTGGATGAATGCATTGCTTGGGTTGGGGCTCTGCCCCACAACATCCTTTTGGGCAGAGAGCCGCACATCTGCTCAAGCTTACTTTGTCAAACCTGAAAAACATCTATCAATCTCTCTCTCACTCCCCCTTATCCACCAAATCTCTGCCTCACCTGCTGCTATCCTCACAGGACCACTCTGGTCAGGGCAGGAGTCCAGGTTGGAAAACAGTGCCCAGAGAGGATGTTACTTCCACATTCTCTTCAAAGAAGCTGTTCATCCTTTTCTTCTCAGTTCCAGATGGCTCAATTACCTCCAGTTCTGGTGAATGAAGGCAAACATCCCACTTTTTCGCATAGGACTTCTTGCCTTTCAATTTCAGGCAAGAGTTTAACCCATTCCACTTATGAAAAAATGCAGTCTGTTGAATCACACAACTTGAAAATTAAAGTCTTTGAAACTATTCTGATGTTCACCACACTGAAGAAAATTAAGTTTTAAGACCACCCTGCTAACTAATTGTTTTGATCTTGACACTTCACTTTGTAGCAAATATTTCCCTGTTAGCATGGCTGTAACCCTGTTCTTTAAATCTAGCATCTTTCCCAAGTTTTCCATCTGCTGCTTCGCTTTTGCACCACTTCCAGTCTACCCACAACAATCACTTCAATTCCTAGTCTTTTCCCCATGACAGTTCTTATAATCAGTACCTCCTTAGTCCTTTGAACAGCTCCTTGCACCTCTCCTTGTTCCCTGCAACCCCTCTCAAAACACCTCTTGGCCGCTTTACTAAGAGTTCCTGCCATATTACCCTCCATATGGCCATACCATTACAGGTAGTCACAAGGGCTTGGTAGTGAGTGTAATCCACTGGGAGAAGTGGTTCTGATGTTAAAATGGAAACACTTTACAACCTGAGACCTCAGCATGGAAATTTGAGTTTGGGAGACCATCGGAAAGAAAAACAATCAGATAAAACCAGTAGTTTTACACTGCACTTGTTTGTGAGATTAGAAAGTTTATAAGGGCTAAAGGAAAGGTTCAGACTTTAAGGTTTGAGGCAAAGGCATTTTTTTGGAGCGTGGATAGATAATTTTCATTGGTGGCTTTAACTAGTTTTATTTTTGACATATTCAAAATGAAACAGGGTTTGAAATATCCATATTTCCCTGCATAATGAAACTTCTTACATATTCTGAATACTCCTGCTTCCTACTTCTTTTAGAAGCACTCTTTTTATGTTGGATTATTCTGAGATGCCCTTTTACATACTTTTTTTGTGGTGTCTTTCTTCTCACCCAGTCATGGTGCCACCACCAGCGGTGTTGTGCTTTTCAGTCCCCACCCAATTTACTGCTCCAGAACCATAGTTGAAGTGGCACAACCCTTTCTAAGAAAGTTAATTTTGTGTAAAACAACCAAAAATTAGATTCAAAGTTTTCCCATTTTGTTACAGAGAAATCATCTTTGTATATCTTGAGCCTTCACCCAACTCACTCAGTTTTCAGACACCACAAAAACAGGTTCTCTTCCTCCATCAAATGCTAAACATTTTCCTTCAGACAATCCATAAAAATAAAGGACAAGACCAAGCCATTTCAATATCTGAAAAAAACCCTTCCACTTTCAAATTCCCCATAATTTCAAAACTTGCCTTGATTTCTACCAAACATCTTGGAACAGGAAGGGATAAAAGGCAACAGAAAACAATATAATACAATATCTTTTCTGTGTGGGCAGCTAAGGGACTTAAAATCACATCAAGGTTTGATTTATGATAGTAAAGGTGATGAGTCTAAGCAAATTATCTGAATAGGGAATCATTAGAAGACATTCAGAGCTACCAATGGGATCTTCTTTTACTTGTGTTTTCCGATAACATTTCAGAAATGCTCAAGAGACACCAGCAGCTCAAGTGTTGCATCTATTAAAGGATCCAACAGGCTCTGGCTAAATTATTATTTATTATTTTTATTACACTATTGCCTAAATGTCAAATGATTCACATCTGTTGCAAAAAAAAAGGCACAATCTTTTTACTCGCGGCATCTTTCCTACATTACAGGAATTTACTGCAGACATTTTCAATCTGGGTTGCTGCTGAGGTGAAATTCTTACTCCCTAGATAGCTGCTGTTATACCAAGTTGCAGTCCATCATGCTGTGTGTCATGTCACTTTACATAGTGTGGTGACACATGATTCCCTCTCCTAGTTGGTGATGCTTTTCCCCTGGGGAGGATCAGTTGTGATGCTCATACAACCCATAAAACTGTGTGGGTTAATACATCCGGGCACCTGGTGGTCCCTGAAGGGTTTGATGAGTAACACTGATGAATGGTCCCCGGATGATGCTGTCACTTCGGTCCCTCCTGCAGTGCTGGGGTCTGCTGAAAAGCAGAGAGAAGGTGAAAGCAAGCAGAAGGATTGGATTCCAGCTTTAAGTCACAGGGATTGCACTTTCACTTTATTCCCCAACTTTATACTTCATCACCTATCATGTAGCTCTCAGAGGAAAAAGAATAAAAGTAGATTATACACTTTGGAGAGGAAGCAAGTATATTTAGCTGCTGCTGATCTTGTAACTTTTGTTACTTTGTATGTGGCTAGCCATCCATTCTTGCCAATTACCAGTGCAGTGCTTTGACAATAGCGGAATGAGATTCACAGCTACGCAGTCACAGCTTGAGACTTTGCAAATGAACATTCATGGTATGCTTCTCAGCTTCCTTTTTATAGAAAAATTGGCACTTGTAATTATATACTTTTTAACAAATACTCCTTCTGCATCTTTAGTTTCCAACTTTGCTTTGTGATCCTAAGGGAGCATTCTTGCACTGCTAAACTTCCCAAAAATAAAATGAGACATAGGCAAATTATGTCCTCTCATAAGGAGAAGTAGCTAACAGAGGCTATTAAATGAAAATATCAGTCATCTGGTTCCCTCTTTGAAAAATATTGTTAATCTAAAAGTTGTATTATTTTTGGCATCATCAACTGCATCTAATCCAAGACAAAAGATTTTCTAGCTAAAAGTTTTTATTTCTTGAGATAAAAAAAAAAAAAGATGTGAAACATTAAAACAGCAAAAACCTCAAGGCAAGGAGAAACATTGTCCTTGAATCTACAATAAAGCCTGCTGAAAGAGAAGTGATAAGTGACCAGTACTAATGGTCAGCAGGTAGACTTACAGTGCTGCAGGTCACAAGAGGCTAAGGTCAGTGATTATCTCAGGGTCCTTAAAGTGAATGCCTCATTTATAATATCTCACGTCCAGTGCATACTTATTTCAAGTTTTTTCTGAGTGCCAAATGAATTTTAACTGTTATGAATTGCTATTTGTTAAATCAGCTGGGGAAAAAAACCCCAACATCCTGACTCCTTAACAGGAGATGGTTGGGGGATTCTTTTGTTTTGTTTTGTTTCTGGATTTGACTAGAACAGAGCAAAACTTTCTCCCTTGGTTTCAGACAACTGCTGTCGTGGCTATGTGGCTGCAGGGCAGGGTGATCCTTACTCTGTATTTTTGGTTGATTTTTTCTTCCTTTCCTTCCTGTTCCCACAGATCTCATGTTTCTTCTCTTCTTCTATATCCTTCCCGCATCAGATTGGGTCCTTGTTACTGCACCCCAGCTTCAGTCACAGCCACACTGGTGGGATTTAACCCCATTTTCTTCCCAGGAGAAGCAAATGGCATTTGTCATTGGTGACAAGACAGATTTCCTGGCTAAAGTGAAGCAAACCTTATCAAACCTTCCTGCAAGAGAATGGGGTTGTAAGGTAAGAAAAAGTCTTCACCTAGATCCTCATTACTTGAAACGATTCATTCTGGGAAAAGAGGAAAAGACTGTTGCCTTCAAATCTTCAGCAAGGTCTCCTTCTTGCTCTCCATCAGGTGCTTTGTCTGTGAATCTGCCACAGACGTTCTCTTTACAAAGGTAGCTTTGTTTAACCAAATTTTATGCAGACAAAGTCCTTTAACTTATAGTTTCCTAGGTGGGACTGGCTGTCCACCATAAATGCAGTGGGATCCTCAGGAGATTGTTAGAGTTTCCCATTGTATGTTTAGGAAGTCTTGTTTTTCCAACAGCCTGCTATTACATTTAGCCATTGTAGTCATACAGTCAGTAGCTGAACTTCATGGTTTTCATAAATGATTAAAGACAACAGCTATGTCCATCATGTAAAACTAATTCCTTGTATCATCAACAGTACCAAAACCAAGGTGAGAACACCTGATATGGACAATACCCATTACAACTGGAGACTATATTCAGAGAAATAAATAGAATTTGCTCCACTTAGGATTGTAAAATATCACTGAAGATACAGTGGTGAGTCACAGTTTGTAAAAGGAGTTGGGAGTACAAGGCAAACAATGAAGTGCTCAAGCCTCTGTTCATCTATCCTTGTTTATGAAGAAGCAGCTATCATTAGAATTGTATTGATGTACCAAATTGTTTGCAGAAATTTTAGGTATAAATAGTTCTCTGAGGAGGAATCATATTAATAATCAGTCCTTTTTAAAACTGAATTAAAATACAGGCCTTTTCTGATTTTAAGGCATATTCTGCAGTCCTAATTCACAGAAAACTGCTACTGTCGTCATGTTTGCCCCTAGACAGAAACATAGACAGGAAACTGAAAGTCCTTATTTTATTGGAGTGTTACAAATCTGAATACATTACCAATACGACTATGAGGTAGGTATGAAAAAGTTCTAATTTTGTAGTTAAATGTTAGAGTTGATGAGAAACTAGATTTAAAGAAATATATAATCTTATTAAGAATCTCATATTCAGGTTTTAAAATAGAATGCTTTCTTACTTTTATTTTTAAAATTTACATTGGAATATATTATTCAGAAATTTTTATATTAATTCCTCTCTTTTTCTGTCACTGAGACTAACAATATGAATAGCATCTAACTTTTTTCCTTTTTATCTCTTTTTTCTTTCTAAAGTGTTTACTCTTTTCAGCTGTGGGATTCGACTTTTTGAAACTTAGATTATTGACTGCATTTTTAAAATTTATTTCTCCTTTTGTTACTCTGTCTTTTCAGTCTTGCTGAACTCTCTGATGATTCAGAAGATGGAAAAAAAGTCAGTTCTGTTCACTCAAATGCTTAGAGTTACAAAAGAAGAAAATAGAATGAAAAGCCATGAGAATCTTGAAACCCACTGAAACTAGAATGCTTATTTAATTTTATATAAGATATCCTATTAAAAAAAAAAGGAAATAGCATTTTTTAGCCAAAACCAGTTCTTGACACAATCTCATTTTTTGTAGGAAAAACTTCCAGATGACAGTTTTCAAATGCAACAGTTGTAGGAATGACAGAACAGTTGGAGCAGTGAAGCTTTAAGCTATTGTTCTTTTCCTTGGGGTAGCCTTGAAAGAATACATTCACACACTTAGCAAGGCTGAACAATTTTTGAGCAGATGACTAAAATTTAATTTCTTTTTTATTGCCATCAATCATCAAGATAAATATCTTGATTCTGAACTGTCTTATAGTCATTTGCAAATATGGAGGGTAAGTATAAAATACTACTAGACAGTGTAAATGGTTGCAGAATTCTGTGTTGACAACAATTTGCATATATGTTTGCTGAGTTTGCCTAAATACAAATTTGTGTGATACAGTAGTGCAATGGAAGAGTGGACAGTCAAACTCCATAGCAGTATTTTGATCACAGTTGACGATATTCAACTGGGAGCTAAGAGGAGTCTGTCCTGTTTTAGTCATGTATTGTTACACACACACATATATATCAGTATCTGCAATCTGCATTTCTTGAGACAGTATTACACATCTAAAAACAGAAATGAAAGCGGCCTCTGCTAGTAAACAGTCAGTGGGCATGGCAATCAGGTTGTATTAAATAATCTGATATAATGGTATCTAAACAGGAAGACACCATCAGTTCGGCAACCGATAAGATGGGATCCATTTGCTAGTGTTGGAGAAAGGTTTTTATTATGAAAGAAAAACTTAACCTTGAGATGAAAGCCATCTAAGCTGTAGACTTATGAGGACAGGCTCTGGCTTAGCATGTAGCTGCTAAATTCAGTACAATTTACAGTCCCACAGTCATGATTACGTTTTCAATAGAAAGCATGGGAATGCAAAAGTTTCTATTTGAGGAGTCATTTCATATTACACCTTCAGGAGCCCAAAGGATCTAAATCACACCTGCTGTGCATTTCTTTGATAAGCCAAGCTGCCCTGGCTTCAAAAAGCGGCAGACCAATGATGCAGCTTCTGCCAGTGCACTGGCCCTGCATTGAAATCAGTGAGCTTTCCTGTGACTGAATCCAGACTGAATTTCTCACGTTTCAAATTCCTGCTCTTCTGTGTGCCACGTTGTCTCTTCTCTCTGCCTGTCAGCGCAGTCTGTCTGTGTGTGTGGGTAACTGCCATCATGTGATCTGCTTTTCCCTTATCCTATGTGTCTATAGCCCTACGGACCACTGAAAATGATACCTGATGTTTTGCAAGTCTTTGGGTGCATGTGTGTATGTATGAGTACATATATACATGCATGTTCATAGAATATAATGTGTATTTATGCCAACACCCAGGTAGACAAAACAAATTGTGATTAAGCTCTATTTGTCTCTGAAATTCTTGTTTCAAATGCAGGCTTAAATCACAACAATACCTAGGTTCCTAAAAACGTAGATGGAAATCTTCTGGGATTTAAAATGACCCCAAATGCTGAAATACCAATGGGCATTTTATGTTGACAGGCTTGTAAAAATCCTACCATACACTGATTTGTACCTCTAGATACTAAAATCTGATCCAAAAGTACTATGGTCCTAATCTGTTTCCCATATATCAAATTGTGCATCATTCTGTAGTCACATCAGTGATGGTGTTGACTCAAGAGAGGAGCCCTTTAGCTGTCTCAGCAACTTCACAGCTGAGCAGCTTGGTTTCACACCAGGGCTTACAGGAGACAGACAAGGTAGGGAACTGAATCTTCATAACTGATTTGTAGTGAGAAAGACCTAGCCCAGTGCTAGGATGGCTATGCTTTTGGACAATATATAAAGGAAGGGAAGAAGGGAGATAAGTATAGTAATTTTAAAGTCTCCTTTTGTTTGGTTTGTTCTAAAGAAAAATTATTTGGAATCTTGGGTCCTGTTTAGTTATTGAAGTTATTGAAGCACTGCTTGAGTACTGAAATTTTAGCATTTGGATTTCCTGTGGCTGTTAAAATAAATACTAGCAGAAATATCAGCATGAAAAACCCAAGAAATTCAGCAAACATTTGTATTTAAAATAAGAAGACTGTAAAGGTCCTGCTCAGAAAAAGACTGAGAAGAGAGTCTGGTGCGCACACAAAGAGAGGACTGAAACCATTAGGATCAATGGCAGGAAAACACCAACCTGGTCAGGGACATTAACAATCTTCTTAGGTCCTCATCTCTAATTTTGGAGGATACAAGGATCTAAAGTTGTCCCTAAGGTGCTTAGACTTGATGGGGCCGCAGACACTGAAACCTCTAAAAGACTTAAGATGAGGGACACATTGAGATTAAACTGATCTGAACTGTTCCCAAAGAAGCCTGCCTCCATCTTCTAGAGGGAACTGAGGAAGACTCATTTCTCCAGGCTGAAACTGGTCTTGCAAATACCTCTCTGAGACTCTTAAAGCATTTTAGTTCTTCTGTATTTTAATTACTTGATCCAAACCCCTACATGAGTGCCCACATACCTTTGAGGATTTATACAGTGTATGGTTTGGCTTGCAGTCAAGACTTTCACCTGAATATTAAAACCACTAATGGAGGAAAATATTTGTGAGCGGTTATTATAAATCTTTTCAAGGTGTCTTTGTAAAACTAGAGGGAACACAAATGCCTTCCTCCGCCCTTTGTGGATTATCTTTAAGATACTATAAGAAATACCCTGTGGGCTCCAAGGCTCTTGAGGATATTGGGAGAATTATTTAGGTAAAAATCTGTATTTTCAGACTGAATTGTTCCTTTTAAAAATGTAGTATTTTAGTTAAGTGCTACACATGTAACTACATCCAAGGATGATCATCATGGCCTCTCTCAGTCCATGTTTGTTTTGATAACTGGCCACGTAATACCAGCCCACTTACATTAAATTCTTAAACTGGTGAACTTTTAGCCCAGAATGCATGGCAGAGATGCTAGCATTTTGCAGTTGGTATTGATTGGTTTGCCTGGGTTCTAACAGCCTCTAGAATGTGCTTTTATCATTAGAAATATTGACATATATTTACCACCTTGGCTTCAAATACACATAATTAATTTTTCTGTGTTTCTACATAACAGCAGATAGAGTAGCAAATCTTGAGACTGCCAAAGAGGAAACTGCAAGCATCGACCAGTATCTCTGCAATTTTTGTCTATAATTTTATTATGGGTCCCTGTAAGTTTGGGTCTTATTTTGCCCTGAGATAAACCATGCGGGAACACCTGAACCAGTACTTCGAATTCCTAGCAGGAACTTAAGAGAGCGGGTGACTGGGCAAGCGCTTACAGAGAAACACAGGATATGTCTAGCTTGAGAGAGCCAGGAAAGATTTTGGTTTCTTGAGGTGAAATAGTCTTTGTCCTGGTCATACCTGTGTTAGCAAGTTATGTGGTGAACCTGGAGTGGGTATGGAGAGCAATACATCTGGTACTGTGAGAGCAAAACTGCTTCAGAACCAATGCCATGACAAGGTCTTACTTTCACAGGTACAGTATGTTTTATTTTTGTGTGAGCAAGAAAAGAGTGCAGTTAAAATATCACTGCTAACCAATAAAAAATGAAGCACTCTACAGAAACATTACGATTCATAAAAAATTAACTCCAGGCTCATGTATGCAAAACTTAATTACGTAGGCTTCAAGTCTCATCAGAGTCATTGTTTAACTGCTCTTCCCTGAAACTAGGCTAACTCTTGAAACATTTCATGTCTATTATTAACTTTAAAAACATTTTCAATGCAGCAAATGTTTAAACTTGAAAGATAATTCAGCTTCTTTGTCCTGGGTTAAGTTTGTTATGAAGATTTTGTTGTATTGCTATTTAGACAGACACTCTACAAATACAAATATGAATGAATAAGACTCTTGAGTCCACTATTAAAATCAATGTAAACTGGCATTGCTTTATTAAAGCTCATGGGGGCAGATTTGCCTTAGTAGAAGAGTTTGCTCTTGTTTAGTTTTGAAAATGTGATTCAATATGGTTGTCATCCTAGTCAGAAAACTGGGGGTTCTGGTTCTGGGTAAACCACAGTACCTGCAAGAAGAATTAAACAGTCACCTAATTCAAGAGTCTATGCTAATGCTTGGGGATTTTTTTCCTTCACTAAAACCCAGAGGTATTCATGGGCACTGGATGCTCAATGTAGTACAAAGGAGATGTTTTGAGATGTTCTAAACATTTTAAACATGTCATTCAGTGTCCACACAGATATTTAAGAAGCATACCTGTTCTGAGGCACAAATAATGAACTCAAGAAATCCTAGATGAAAATCACTGTATTTGAGGCATTGAAATAATCGAGAATGTAATGACGAATATATTTTTTTCACTACTCATTTGTAATACTGTACTGAAAGATAAGAACTGGTTTTACTTTGTTATTTCCAGCCCTGCCCATGCTTAAATAACATTAGTGTTGAAGTAACGGTGATGACAGTACTTCCTGTGAAGCAGTACTGTGGTCTGCCAGCGTGTCACTCCTGCTAATAACTTCTCTGTCTTGGTCCCTCTTTTCTCTGTTGTTCAAAGAAACATATTTATAACAGGAACATATTAAATCCAGCTGATTTTTTAATGCTCTGCAGCAAATAACAATGATGGGTATATAGCCTGACATACTTTTTAGCATTGTTGAAGTGCTGCATAAGGGATTTGGCTGCCTGAGTCCCATTAAGGTATATGGGAACCATATGGCCAGATCCCTAAGTACCACTTCAAAAAATGTAGGTGATTTTTGTCTGTAACAGAGCACAGGATTTTGAAAGTGCTGCTCAGTGCTTCTCTTTTTTTAACCCGTCTCAGGTTTTTATTTTCTGCATTTAACTCACGGAAATTGCTGTAGATAAAGAGTTATCTTGGAGCTGGATTCTGGGTCATATCCTGCTTCCCACTGCTTTAGTTTTCCTGCTACTGATTGTGTGGACATGTCTTCTGCAGAAGTTCTAACAACATGTCATTTGGGACATTGTAAACACATAGCTTGTCTCTGTTCTAAACATTATTTATTAGATGTCTTGGACTCATTTACAGTACTCTTGAAGAACAGGGGCAGGTACATATTTATCAACTGAAGAATCTCATTTGCATGCTGAGAAGCCTTCTGAAGTGCAAGCCTCTGGTTTCTCTCTGGTTCCTCTGACTACAGTGTGCTATTTAAAGTTTTTATTTCAGAATTAATAAGCAAATTTTAGAAAGGCCTTGTCCCTTGTGAGAGACAAAGACAAAAGCCCTTTAGACCTGGCTGTGAAAGTAGATGCTCCTGTGCAAAATTTCTCTAATGTGGGAACAAGTACAGGAGAAGCCCCCAGGGAAAATGGAGGATCTGGGCTTTGGTCAGTTAAGATACAGAGTGAATACTTCTTGCAGGTTTTCAGAGCCAGAGGGGGATCACTGCCCTGGGAGGCCTCTGGGGCAATCCCCATGTGGAGGCCTTTGGCTGAACCTGGATGGCTTCTGCTGCTGCGAAGGGTAGTGGAATCACCAGTGCTCAGCTTTGGGGTAATCCAGTGGAGGTGACAACTTGAAGGGGACCGAAGAGGATGGAAAGTTTGCAGAGCTATACATATATATACATATACATATGCACACTTGTGTTTTGCAAGGTGCATGCTACCAAAGCATCTCCCAGCTGGTTCTGTTTATCCACTTTTACTCTGTCCACTATTGCAGGAACTCACAGAAAACCCCTTTAAATAAGCAAGGAACAACAGAAAGAAAATAAGATGGGAGGAGATGATAATAGAAGCATATTACCAGTGAGGATGATTGGCACATACTGCATCCAACCTGTTTTTCCTCATTGCTACTTATTCCCTGACTCTACTAGTGTGGGCTCCATGGAAATTATGTTTGGGATCTAAATGCAGCTGACAAGGGGACTGTTTTTTCTGTCTGGATAGATGTGTTTACATTGCACTCGAATATTTTAAACCAACTTCAGAGCTGCATCTGACAAAGCTGGAACCTGCTTTTATTACTGGAATCTCAGGTGGTCTTTGCTGCCTCCTTCATCATTCAGGCAGTCAATTCTGTGCAAAAGGTCTCTGTGAGCTACAGCAAAAATTAGATGGCATTACTTCCTCATTATTATGTAGCAGAGATCCTTTTGTCTGTATCTGAGAATTATAGGGGCATAAACACCTTTGTACTTCTTCAAAATAACAGCTGGAACTTAATTTTTATCATAAGTTGAAATGTGTAGCTGAATTCATTATAAACCCATGTTTGTGGGCAGCTGCACATACATAAAACTGTTGGTAAATAAGTATTGGTGTACTGTGTACAGATATGACCCTTGCACACATGCTTTTCCAGCTGAGAGGAGGTCTACCAGACATTTAAGTGATAAGGATTAGACAGGAAAAAAGGAAGAAAAGAAATTTATTTGATTCCCCTGAGTTCTTTTGAGTGTCTCCTGAATATAATGATAGCCTCACTGGCATGTAAGAACCAAAAACCTGCCAGAGAGACCTCCAGAGACAACACTTACTTCATCCCCTGTCAATCTGAAAAATCCTTTATTTTTGTAGTTTCTGGATACAACAGAGAATTTTGTTCCTCTTTGCTCTCCATCCCACTGGCTGCCTTTTAATTTCCAGTCATCGGGGCCAACCCAGCTGAATTGCTGCTTGACGTAGCTGAAACTTGGTTGCAATAGTAGGTTCTCAGAAATGCCCCAGACAATGGACAAGTACCCCAGTTCTCTCAGGATCTGTGCTAACCTTGAAACTCTACCTGGTAGGCACAGTGTAATCAAAAACTAATCAGTGAAATCAAGCTGAGATTTGATCTTGGGAGCTAATAGGGGAAAAAGAGATGACTGTGCAAATATGGTATGACTTTCAAGGGTGGAGATGCACAAAGCCATTCTTAATTATCAGCATCTCAACAGTCATGATAGAAGGTCCTGGCAAAGCCTGTCAGCATCTGTGTTAATCCAGTTAATTAGCAGGAAGGGACAAACTCCTCTGGAAGCACCTATGTGGTGATCAGGCTTTCTTCATGTTTCATTAGGATGATTATTTTAAAGGTTGCAGGCCTGTGTTCCTTTAGAGCTTTCCTTTGCATGCTAAAGTTGGGGCATTGGAGGTAGCATGAGCATGTGGAGCTGGGAGGTAGCATGGGCAAAGAGCACCCAAGCAACTTCATAAGGAAGCAATGCAATATGGAGACAGTAACTTGAGCTACAACCTACACACTGAGTGATTTTCCTCTCCCTCCTTTTCTGCCTTGCTCTTTCAGCAAGGAAAAAAAAAGGGAAAAGGCTGCAATGTGTCACAAAGGAACAGACTGGCAGACATCTGCCTCTTGCCTTATTTATTTATTTCTTAAAAAAAAAAGGAAAGGATACAGAGCCAGCTCTTCACTCCAGAGCCCCCAGTCCCTTAACAAACCAAATGGTGGCTGTTGGCAGGGTATTGACAGCTTGTTAATGAAGGAATTCTTGACAAAATGACAACCTGTGTGGGATGCCGTGTGAAGCTGAATCCTCCCACAAAAGAGTACTAAGTAATTAGGTGGTGGTGAAAATAGCAACTAACTACTGTTAGGGAGAAGAGGGGGGGAAATCTCCTAAATTAATTATAAAATCAGTTCTCCTTTGAAAAGTATCCCTCTTCCCCTTCCCTGAGAAGACACAACAGTTTTCCATGAACTATTTCATCCTGTGAGTTTCTCTTAGCAGGCCAATGGGTGCACCTCAAAAAACTGAGCCTGATGACCATGAATTCAGTATCGTTTTCTCTGAAAATGTAATCAGCAAAAGAAGTGCTAATGAAAACCAAACAATAAGCTGGCTGCTGGGGCCACCCCTTCTGCTCCCCAAAAGGGCCCTGTCTGGTTTACATTACTCTGTTTTTCCCTCGATTTTTATCTGATTGCTTCAGGCAGGTAACCTGTTTGTCAACAAGAGTATTAGGTTTTAAACCCCTGAAAGGGTGGGTGATGAATCTGCCAGAGTGCTTGAATTAAAAAGTGGGTCTTGCAGAAAGGCACATTTTTAAACAGTAGCTCAGCAACCTGGGCTCACAGCAACAGCATCCACTATCAGGATGCTACACAACCACTATCAGGTGCTACAGCATTGGTTAGTAGCAGCTGTAGCAAAATCCCTGACTTGTGGTGAAATTACGTTTCTGGTGGCCATTCAGTTTGGCTCACTAGGAAGATGCCATTCTCCACCCTGGTTTGAACAGGAGCATATGATAATTTAACTAAATGGTTCAATAAAATAGAGCATAGCAGTTTGTATAAGAAGGAAAGCAAGGTATTCTTTTTAAAATGTTGATTTTTTTCCCTCCTAGAGGCCAAAAACTTTTGATTGACTGTAACATGCAATAAGTAATTGAAATAAAACAAACGGGAAAAAAATCAGGGAGTTTTGATTTTGTGGTTTGGTTTTTTTTCCCCTAAATGAAAACCAGAATTTTGAGAAGTTCAACTAACTTTGTGTTTTGTACTCTTAATCTGTTTGGTCTTTTCCTGCCTTGCTTCTGGGAGAGACATTTACTTTCTCCAATTATAGTTCCAGATAAACAATACAGACCGAAATGAACATTCTATACCTGCTATTTTTAAAATAATGTAGAGAAATTAAGAACTTGTAGACTTTGAACAGCACTCAAACAGCTTATCTGCATTTTTAATTCTTCACGACTTTTTTGTTTTGAATGAGCAAAGGAACTTCACTAACATTTTTGTATCTCATCTATTACTCAGGTAAGTTTGTTCCCATTTGTGGCTTTTGTAGTCATACTCTGTTTAAACATTACCAAAGCTACGAATAAATAACTGTCTGAGGAGTCACTCATTGATTCTTGAAATGGATGAGTAATAAGAGATCTCTACATTTAATTCTATTAAATATTTTTGGAAGGAATAGACATTGACTTGGTTCTGGTTTACTGCGTAAGGTCAAGAATAGACATAGGAAAGAACACTTTAAAGGTTAAAGGCTTCACTTTACAGGGACACGTCAAAACATTTAAAGTTTCAAAAACCTGTTGTACCAGTGAGAAGCAAAAGTCAGGTCAGTATACTAACAGATCTATGGAAAACTTGTTTACGCTGCAAGTAGACAATTTTGATTGGCCTGTATTGTGTGCCTTAAATTATTGATTATTTTTTTGAATGACTCCTCACCCCACTCAGTTTTTAAAGAAAGCCAACCAGTTTTTGATGTTGGATAATTACACTGCTCAGTAGCATCAGCAAATTAAGGATGGAACATAAATGAATGTTTTATAATTTGGATAGTCAGTATTTTTTGTGACGTGAAGAGGTATAGAAACACTGATGATGAAATTTTGACCTATGAAAATATATAAATGCATATTAGCATTGGCTCATAGAATCTTGCAGATTAAAAAAGAATTGAAAGTAATTTTGACTTAATTTCTGGCATCTGGATTAAGGCTTTTGGAGGTGTTTTTATGACAACAGGATCAAGAAATTACTCTCGAAAACTATTATACAGTTCACATGGTGAATCTATGCATTGGTGTTGTTAAAAGTGCAGATTGCGAGCTCCTTTCTTCTTGGGAGGATTTACTCTATGTTCTGGCCCTCAGTACAGGGCTACAGGATTCTACCAACCAAAGGAAAATATATACAAATACAAAGAAAACAAGACTTGTCAGACGCTGACTACATTAAAAAAGTAAATATTAAAAAAATTAGTCACATAACTTATTAAAAATTGGACTGGACTGTAGAGAATAGTCTTTCTTTCACATAAGTGCGTATAAGGTGCTGTAATCAACTTTCCCACAAATAGGAAAGCAAAGGCATATGACCCCTTTGTGTTTCTGCTGGCAGTTTAGGGCTGGTTTGGTGGCATTGAATCAGGGAGAAGCTCATTTACAGTGAATAGGATTGCTTGTGTAATCATGCTCCTGGGACCAGATTCTTTGCTTGAAGACTGAGAGGCAAATATTAAGGCTACCACTGATTTGAAGTTCTCAGTTCTCAGGGGAGTGCTGCAATCTGTGCTATTCATAGATCTTGACCTCCCACTTCTGGTATCTGTGGAGGAAGTGGAACTAGCATTGGTTTTATGAAAATTGGTTTTGTGGAAAATGCAATCTTGCAGAGTAGGTAAGAGCTAGCACTCATCACTGCTACAGAAGGTGACTGTGAATGGGGCTTGCTCCTCTGATGTGATAAGTAAAACACATATTTTATGTCAAGTGCTTTGCAAGGCTCAGCCTCAGTGTGCTCAGTCTTTTTGTTGTATCAAACTGTCAGTGAGGAGCCATATACCAGAGAATTTCTTCTTGCTCCAGGGTCTTACTTGTCCAGAAGCAATCTGAAATGCAAGCAAATTCCAAATAACTGCATGAGTGAAACAGTTGGAACATTGTCAGCAGAGACAGACTTGTGCAAGCAATGCAGACTATGCTAAACTCACTTGCAAGGGATTTGTTCAGCTGCTGAGCTACAAAAATTTGATGAGATCTCTCTCATACTTTCATGTATTTAAATGTCTGTACATTTCTTGTGCTAACTGAAATAAGGGGAAAAGGCTTTTCAAAGCCTCAAAAAGTTTACCTAATAGTACCCCTTTCTGTATGGGCTCCCGTTAAGCTCAGGTGCTCAGAAAGGCATCCAAGGTGCAGCACAATAATGATATTCTTCAAAGACCCTTCTCTTCTCTTATGGATGACGAAGTGTATCTCACTTTGCATTTAAGGGTCATGCTATTGGATTTCATGTAGAGCAGCAATAACCAGTTGAAATAGAAGCGCCTTAAACCTGCTCCCT
>NW_020897695.1:16404086-16439142 GCF_003984885.1 Neopelma chrysocephalum | reverse complement strand
GGCCGCCCAGGCACCTTCCTGGTCCTGGAATAGGCAGTCGCAGCTTTTCCACTTGCTGCTTTAGTCTGGGGTAGAATTAGAGTAGGATAGGCCTAGATTAAGTATGGGGTTAGATTTTCCCTTTTTGCTTTTCCAAGGGCTGGTTTAGGCTTGGGTAGAGTTAAGCTTTGTATGGCCTTAGTCTTGTAGGGGGTTAGATTTTAACTTAGTGCTTTCCCAAGGGGTGGTTTAGTCTGGGGTAGAGTTAGGCTAAGATAGGTAGTCAGAATAGGGTTAAATATTCTGCATCTACTCAACATGGGTTTCTATTTTTCTACCTTTCTGCTTCAAACCTGAAAATAAAGAGAAAGGTTGAGCAGAGCTTGCCCAGTGTCAAGGCCTTTTCTGCTTCTCATACTGCCAGGCTGGGGCTGGGGCTGCCTGGGGAGTTCTCTCTCCTTTTTCTCTCTGTCTCTCCCTCGCCTCTTTAATTCCTCTCTTCCCTTGCACCATAGCCCTTTTCCCAAAGCCCACTGCTGTGTGCTTATACAGCAGCTCAGGCACTAACATACCACCGTTCATGCCAAGTATGGAATTTACTTCGAAAATAGTTGGAGTTTTTGTGGACCTTGGGACTTTGGGTATTCCTTTGGAGCACGAGCATTTGCAAATCTCGGGGGCTCCCTTCTCCTTAAGGGTGTGGTGTCTGAGCAAGCTGGTCGAGTGGAAGGTGCCCCTGCCCGTGGCAGGGGGTTGCAACTCCATGGTCTTTAGGGTGCCTTCCAACACCAAGCAGTCTGTGACTCTGTGAAGGAGGGCTTTTGCCTCCTGCCCTGAGTAGGAGGCCTCCATTCACCCCTTTCTTTTCATCTACTTCCTGCCGCCTGGTGGGGGAAGGATGCAGGACACCCTTGATCTATTGTTTTCTCCGTGACTGCTAATGTCTCAGGGAGGCCAGAGCAGGGCTCCCCCAGTGTCCTCCTCCCTGACACTTTTGAACCTTTCTAGCTCCTCTCTCAGCTCCACCAGCAGGCTGAGCAGATCACCCACCTGGTCACACCTCCACAGCTGCGGCCTCTGCTGCCTTCCAACACCAGCACCAGCACTCTGGCACTCCCTGCAGCCCGAAACCTGGGCGGCTGCAGGTTTGTGTGGCAGCTCCCACTGTGTTGCCAGAGCCTTTGCGATACATGCAGGGATGTGTCTGTGAGCCGAGTGGATCCTGTGGCTGAGCTACATGCGAGAGGGTGATGAGCCCCGAGGGCACCCCTGGAGCTGGCAGGTTCCAGGAGCTGCTGGCTGCCCTGGAGCAGGGCACCCCTGGAGCTGCTGAGGGGGCAGAGCCGCCGCTGAGGCGGAGCTGCGGCGCCTCCCACTCGGGGATGGGGGGCGAAGACACACCCAGAATCCCACAGAATGTGCTGAGTTGGAAGGGATCCCCAAGGATCCTTGAGTCCAAGCCTTAGCCCTGCCCAGGACCATCCCCAAGTGTCACAGCATGTGCCTGAGAGTATCATGCCAATCCTTCTTGAACTCTGGCAGCCTTGGCGCTGTTACCACTTCCTGGAGTAGCCCCTTCCAGTACCTGTAAGGTAAAACATACGTAGGTATTCTTCCCAAGAATGCCAAAGCAGTGGAAGGATTACAAAAAGCTTTCTTTCAGGTGCAAGACCACTTCTCAGGGACGCTGCACGCACCCGGCCACCAGAGGCAAAAGGCCATGCCCCACCTTCTCCAAGGCTTTTTGTATCTTCTCTCTCTCCTCCCCCACCCTCGGTGGCCCCAGGAGGCCTTGTACATGTCTGCAAACATGTTATCTCTCGGCATACCAGGGAGATCCCTTGCTCACAGCTTCTCCCTGCAACTTACTTGGAAATGCAGAAGGAAGGGGAAAAAAAACATCCAACCCATTTGAGAAGGCATTTTACAGTCTTCCAAAGGGAAATCGAGTTCTAGCTTTCTGTCACAAATTCTTTTGAAATTGTACCTATCTCTACAGAGCCAACCCCCCTCTGGGTGCAGACCCTTTTCCTAATACCCAACAGAAGCCTTTCCTGACACAACTGGAAGCCATTCCCTCAGGTTCTATCACTGGTCACCAGAGACCCCTGGTGGCCTAGTGGTTAGCGTGCAGGACTTTCACTGCTGTGACCACGGGTTCAAATCCCGGTCTCTGGCCTGATGGAGGTCGTTAGCCCTGTGTGGCCATCCATCTATGAGAAGGACACTCTAAACAAACCTACGTCCTGAGGACCTCACTGCCATTGTCCAAGCTTGCTTGGCCCCGGCAGATGAACCTTAGGATTAAAGGGTGGGCTCAGTTCAGCGCAGACTGTGTCTCACCTAAAAAAATCCATTGCGCAGGCTGGAAAGGTAAAAGACCTTTCCCCAAATCTTCGTTCACGAAGATGGGCCATTATTATTATTATCACTGGTCACCACAGAGAAGAGATCAGTGTCTGCCCCTCCTCTTGCTCTCACAAGGAAGTTGTAGACCGCAATGAGGTCTCCCCTCAGTCTCCTCCAGGTTTAACAGACCAAGTTATTTCTGGTCTGTATTTATCAAATTCAATTAATAATTCAAACTTCTACATTCATGCTTGCATGTTTCTTATTTCACATATATTAAGTCTGCTACATAAAGATGCTAATCATTCTCTTGCTGCTGTTTACTTCTGCAACTTGTTGGGTTGTTAAAGCTGAGTTGTTAAAACTACCAGAAAGATCAGGTCATGAGCTAGTAGCAGGCTTGTACATCAGCCCCAAGCTCTTCAAGACTATCATGATGTTCTGAATGTCTTCCACAAGCAGAACTGTATTTATAGCCTTGTCTGAGGTTCAAGTTACAAGGCTACAAATGTTTTTGTTCATATGTCCCTAGGTTTGCATGTGGATGTCATCTTCTCATTGTAGCGATTCAGTCTACTTCAGTGATATATAACCAGATGGAGGCTGTTGCATGGGGGAAGGGAATAGCCTCATCCATACAAAAGCTGTCAAATGCCTCATCTCTGGGGAGCTATGTAAAGACAGCTATGATAATTATTCTCCTGCTCTAATTCCTTTCTATTTTATTTCACTTCCTTTCCTCACTTTCTCACAAAATATTGCAAAGAGACAATGCTACAGCTATTGACTCCTTTTTGGTCATGTTAATGACACCACTCTTTCCTCAGGTGACTCTGTATTAGAGTCATTAATCAAATGTCATGGCCTAAAAGCATATGGTCTCTGTTCATTGCCAGGAAACAATAATTGGCAGCAAGGTAGCAGTAGTACACTCTGGAGAGAAATATTTCTTAAGAGTGAAAATGCTCTCCACTCCCACGATAAGAATCACCAGAGTGCATATGTGCAACTGTGTATAGCCTCTCCTTACAGCAGCCATCCCATTTGTAATCCTCTTTTGGCTATAATGCTACAGCAGCTTGGATTGCAATGTACCATTTTTAGCACTTATCACAGAGCAGCAGACAGCTGGGCTTTTACATTACAAAACAGCCACCACTACAGCAGTGGCTTAGATGACAGTGAGGGACTGTCCATAATGTATGATCTTGAGCAATTGTCTAGTAGCCAGAATAAAAATCAATCTGACTTCTCAAAAGAATAAATGCAGCTGAAAGGGCTGTTAAAATGGGCTATAACAAGTGAAGCATGCAGCAGAACCAGGAAAAGAGAACATACATTTGCTCTCAGGAAGGCTTAATTACCTGGGTTACAGACTACTACTAGGTTTTAGAGAACAACATCACAACTGAAGCTGAGGTAGTACTGCAGACTGGAGTGGTTAGGTTGGCTCTCTTTGAGAGTTATGCTCTAGGTAGCTCCATCAACTTTATCTCAGGACAGATAATGACCACTTCACGTAGTTCCATATTCAATAGTTGACCGGGGTGCCCTTTGCTGTTCCTCCACAATTATTAGTAGCTTGGGTGAACAATTTAATTTCCTATGTATATTTCAGGAACGACTGTTTGCATAAATATGTGGTTTGACTTATCTGAACTGATGCAAGTGTAAGCACTCTCCTTGAGGAAGGCTTGCTTTACTTCTGCTCAGTGTTAGCCACTCGGATAAACAGACTAAAAGAATTTGGATGATCACTGGTTTTTAAAAAAAAAAAAAGTGAAATTGTTAGGGTCCAGAATTCTCAAGCAATTCAAATAGGTGAGATTCAGTCTGAATCAGACAAGGCAAAGAATACAAATCTCCTAAACTACAGATGAACTTCCCAAATCCAAAATTCTAGGTCAGGCAAATTATATAATCAAGTAAGTTTTATTAGTTCAGAGAGAAAGGATGGGGGACTGCATTTAGTTCTTCCTGCTTTGGGCAGGTCTGAACCTTGAAGCACCATTGCTGAGGGATTCATACATCTATCTAACAGAGAGCCTAATGTTAGTGTGAGTAGGTCTCATTCACTTAGAAATATGATGGTTCAGGTATTCTTCCCATGAAAGCTGAAACTCAGAACCCTACAACTGTTCAGAAAATCAAAATGCTGTCCTCCCCTTAGGCTAACCTCCAGATCAAATTTGCTCAAAGACTTCCTATTTCCTCTTGTAGCCAGCACAACTCGCAAGCACTGCCGCTTGACTTGTGCAGCTTGGCAGCAGTTGATCTACGTGGTGAGGAACAGCTCACCTGTGTTAATGCCAACTGTAGTGGGTTGTCCCTGGCTGGATGTTAGGTACTCGGTACACCTGCTCTCTCACTCCCCTCTGCAACTGGACAGAGGAGAGAAAAAAAAAACAGCAAAGGATTCATGAGTTGAGATAAGGGCTGGGAGAGGTCACTTACTTATCACCATCATGGGCAAAACAGACTCAAAGTGGGGGTATTAACTGAATTAAACAGGGTCAGAGCAAAAGAGTGAGAGGTAAAATAATCTTAAAAAACACCTTCCCCCCACCCCTCCTTCCTTCCATGTTCTGCCTCCTCCCCCCCAGCAGTGCAGGGGGTCTGGGAATGGGGGTTACGGTCAGTTGTTGTTTCTGCCACTGCTCAGGGAGAGGAGTCCTTCCCTGCTCCTGTGGGGTCCCTCCCACAGGAGACAGTCTTTGATAGACCTCTCTGGTGTGAGTCCATCCCACAGGCAACAGTTCTTCCCAAACTGCTGTCCCGTGGGTCACTCCTCCATGGGGTTCAGTCCTTCACAGATGAGCTGTACTGGTGTGGGTCCCCCACAGGGGCCACAAGTCTTAACCAGGAAAAGCCTGCTCCAGTGTGGGCTCGCCTCTCCACGGGCTGCAGGTCTTCAGCAGGATCCTGCTCCATCTTGGGCCTCCCATGGGGTCACAGCCTCCTTCATGCATCCACCTGCTCCAGCATGGGTTTCTCCATGGGCTGCAGGTGGGTCTCTGCACCCCAATGGTCCTCCACGGACTGCAGGGGCACAGCTGCTCCACCATGGTCTGCACCATGGGCTGTAGGGGCCACAGCTCTGATGCCTGGAGCACCTCCTCCCCCTCCTTCTGCACTGACCTTGGTGTCTACATTGTTGTTGTTCCCATGTGCTCGCTCCGCTCTTCCCTGGCTGGAATTTTCATCAGCTCAGCAACCTTCTTTTCCTAAATATGTTAGAACAGAGGCATTACCATTACTTCTAATTGGCTCAGCCTTGACCAGCGGCAGAAAGTCCATTCTGGAGCCAGCTGGCATTGGCTCCACCAGACAGGGGAAGCTTCTAGCAGCTTCTAACAGAAACCACCCCTGTAGCTCCTTCCACTACCAAAACCTAGCCACAGAAACCCACTACACTAACCTGCTGCTACAGGCGCTTCGTTAACATAGACTAAACAAGGGGCAGGCTGCTAGGATGTGAATAAACTCGTTTGACTTCTTGCAGAGAAACAGCAGTGAGAATGGAGGGATGAAGGATTTATTGCAGTAGGAAGTAGGTTCTGTGAGAAGGGGAAAATTTTGGAGATAGCACAAGCTGGAGAGTTTGAATTGAGGTGAAGCAAGTCACTATACAGGGGAATGAAGATTCCCAATAAACATGAGAAGTCTAGAATTTACTTGAAGAGACTGTGTGATAGACCAGCTATTTACTGTTAAAAATGTGTGATAGACCAGCTATTTACTGTTAAAAATTTGATACACTTCCTTGTGGAGGGGGATACAGAATGAATTGTCTAATTTAGTGAATGCCATTCTGGAACTCAGGCTGAAATTTTTACTATGTTGAGTTCAGCTTTGCTAAACTCAAAGTCCTGGAAGATGTTGTTGTACATTGAATATGGTAAAGGATACAGGGTGGGAACTGGGGACAAGATAAATTTAAGCTGAAAATTAGTGTAGATTTCTATAAGACATAAGTCTGAAGTGTTACACAGCTGGAGCTAAAGACAGCTGCAGAGGACCATGGTGAGAGGAATCCATTCTCTGGAATCAAATTCCAACAGTACTTAGTTGAAAGCCCATTACAGTGAATATGGGCCTTATCAATTTTAGTGTGCTTTGGATCAAGCTTTTAATCCCTTGGTGTACCTCTCAAATCAGAATTTCTAATAGTTCTAAGTTGTGCTGAACTCAGGGTTTATGTTTCCTGCAGAGTGGATACTGTTTGTCAGTATTGCTTTTTTCATATGTAAATAGGTCTCATTTGTAAGATGTTCATCTCTGGAAGCTTTACTCAGCTGTCTTCAAATGCAGGCATTTCCTCTACATTTTTCCGCACTTGTAAGTAGAGAATGCATATATGGAGAGTGAGAAAGGGACACCTTAAAATGCATTTTCTCACTCTTATAAGATAGCTGAATTCTTCTTTACAGACCAACTTCACACATAAGTACAAGTTCTGTTACCATATTAACACACTCTGTGTGAGATTTCTATTATTTCTTCTTTGGGTTTTTTTGTGTTGTTTCACATATTATTTTGTTGCACTTGGAGGATCAAGGCTGTACAATAACAAAAATATACCATGAGAAAAGAAAGAAAAGGAAGAAAAAATTCAGAGAATAACCAAAATTAAATTACATTTTTAAATAATCTTGTCCATCCTTTTTTTATCTGGAAAACTAAAGGAACAGAAAAGGGCCATTGCTCACCTGCACAACACCTCCTTAATTTTTTGCCTTAGGTTTCTCCCAGTCCTCCAACAGTCCTTCTCCAAACCCCATTGAAATCAGCAGTACTCCCTCACCAACCTCACAAGTTCATGTTTTGGACCTGATAAACTTATAGCTGTCTAGGAAGGCAGGACACCCAGTGGTGGAGAGAAGACTTTTTTTTCTCAAAGGGCGAAGGAGATCTCAAGCCATTTGTAACAAACGGATCGGATACCTGCACTGGTTCTCTTCTCTCTTGGAGCTGATCCATGCATCAAAGTCTGCATGGATGCCTGTGACCAGCCTTCAGCTCCTAGCAGCAACAGAGGAAGCACAGATATTTGGTCTGATAGGAGCACTTTGCTGACTTAACAAAAAGTGCTGCAGGTGGAAACTGCAATCGCAAGCCACCTATCCACTTGTTTGTCTTCGGTCCAAGAGGAAGGAACAATTAGAATTAGAATCAGGTGATTCTAACCATATTTCTCCTTTCCACCATCACTAAAGCAGCAATGATCTTGAGTGGGATTTTCCAGTGAGAAATATATATAAGGTATTGGAACAGTTTGCCCAGAGAAGTTGTGGATGCCCCAGCTCTGGGAGTGTTTAAGGCCAGGTTGGACAGGGCTCTGAGCAACCTGGTCTAGTGGAAGGTGTCCCTGTCCATGGCAGGGGAATTGGAACTAGATGATCTTTAAAGTCCCTTCCAATCCAAACCATTCTATGATTCTATAACACACTGTGGTCTACCTGATCCACAGTCAATCCAGTGGTTTCAGGGCAAATCGTACTGTTGACATGCTCAAATGGCAGATCCAAGCAACACTTCATGACAACCGGATGCTGGAGGACAAGCAACCATACAGGGTGTAGACAGTAACCCTGGTACATTCTCCATGCACCTGCCTGATTCCATGTGTCCCAGGCATCTGCTCCTCAAAGGTACCTTAAAAACTCTGAGGGTTCTTCAGGGAACAGCAGCTTAGTTAGATTTACACAGCTGGGACTTTTCGGGTTGCTGATCACAATGGAAGAATCTACATCATTGTCGTGGTTTGAGACCTCCAAAAATCCAATTTCCAATTTCCAAGCCCCCCTCTCACAATTTGCTTCAGTGTGAGAGGGTTTTCAGACATAACACAGCTACTAATATGGGGAAATGATATCAAAATACTATAATACATTATATACAACAATTCTAACTATCTCTCCTATGGTAAAGCAATATATTTACATTAGATCAAGTCCCTCCTTTCCCTCCAATAAAAGTTCAGAAGGAAAGAAGAAAAGGTCTTTTCCACTTTCAGGGCAGCAGTGTCTCTCCTCCTCAAGGCAGCAGTCGTAGCTGGAGTTGTCCTAGCTGGAAAATCTCTCTCTCTCTCTCTTTATTATAACGCAGGGGTTTTTGCTCACCCCTCTTGGCCCTTTGGCTCCAACCAAAGGTCTCATCTATGGGCTTCAAGGGAAACAGCTCGTTATCACCATAGTCGACATTCACAAGATACAGGGGTTAAAGCTCAAAGTCTTTAATCCTCCACTCTGTGAAAGGTTTCCAGCCCCCAAGGACAGACTCTTGGGAGAATCCTCTGGGGATTTCCACCCCTCTGCTCCGGGGTCAGAACATTTAGGGGCTCTCAGTTCAGTTTTTGCCCCAAGCATTCTACCAGAACTCCTTTGCTCTGTCTCAAACTGCCAACGTGGCAAAGGGCGGGGTGAAAGGAAGACCACTTCCCCCACATTCCTTCTGGCCATCCTGGTCCAGCTCCAGGACATCTCTGCATTTCAGGACTCCCTTCAAATGGAAGTCCACCCCCTCCTTCCAAAAGGGGTCTCAAGGACTTGGGGAAATAAAGTGAAGTCTCACCCCAAACAGTCTCTACTGAGCTTGGTCCTCTCTCTCTGTCGGAAGGGTCTGTGTTTCTCAGCTTGGCTCCGTGCCATCTTTGCTACTTCCCTCTTATCTTCTTGGCTTTCAGCTACAGCTCTCTGTTCTGTGCTGCTCCGCCGCCATTTCAGTGTCTCTGGCTGTCCACTCACAGCAAAGAAACTTCCCCCAGCTCTTGGTTACAGTACACGGCCCAGTTTAACACTGTTCTGAGTTTCTGCAGCCCCAGCCGGTGGCTGGAGGGCCTTGGCCCCCAGCGGGGCTCCCTGGCCCCTCTCTCCTCGTGGTCTCAAAACATGGCTGCCTCTCTTCCAACAACATCATCCCTCTTCTGGCCTGTTTTAATATGTTTAATTTTGCAGGGGTGCTGATTGGGTCAACACCAAGAACACCACCCCCTGGAGTTATCCACTTTCCAGCTCCAGGGGAAAACCCTTTTTAACCCACGACAATCATCACATACTATCCTCACAAAACATGAGGGAACTGGGAGAAACCTAGATGATCAGTCACATGTTTGGGGGAGTGAAAGAGCAGGGATGGTGGCACTGGCTAAGATGGGTCCAAAGCCTTAGCTGTGGATGGTGTAGGATGAAGCAGGTAGATGGTGTTGCGTGAGGTGATGCTTGGGAAGCTGCTGTCCAATGTTCATATATTTATCTCTCTTAACTGCAACTTCATCATCAAAAAGGACAAATCTAAAGTGCTTATCTCTGTGAAGGGAAAAAAGAGCCATAAAATGTTAGACTTGATTCATCACAGCCTTTTCATTCAATGGTCCTGTCAGTATGGCCATTATTTTAAGAGTCCTGTAAGTACTCCAGGAGCTATAGTTTCACGATTTAAAGTGTAGCAGTACTTAGATACTTTCCTTCAATGGGAGGAGTTTCATTTAAACTTAACAGGACTAATGCTCTTGTGTTCTCTAAGATCATTGCCCCAGATGATAAACTGAAGACACATCTATAGATCACTAACAAAGAGTACTACAAGCAAGGCAAAAATTTTACATTTTAGGCTACATTGCTGAAAGGACTTTTTTCATGCATTAAAGGTCTTGCAGAGTAGAATAAGGAAATTCAGGGGGAAAAAAGTTCCTATTTTAACCTGAAGGCCTGAAGAGAGTTGTTCTGACATTTCTATCAAGAGTTTTGTGATCAGAAAAGGCAGTCTTAACCAAATAGGTGCAAATTCTATTTTGATACATAATAGACAATCAAGTTTTGTATTTTTCAATATTCTATACTGTGTTTTTATTGTAATGAATGCCAGTTATTACTTAAAAACCTTGTTTCCTAATTGAGCTGAAAAGCAGTACTTTGATGCTTAGCTTAAGGTGTTTTAACTAGTTAGCGACGGCTGTAGAGGAAAATAAGCTCACCTGATATTCGTTTGCTGGAATAGAATAGAATGAAATGGTGACATAGTCTTAATGTTCCAAAGAGAGCATTCTCCAACTTTAGATTTTAGAGAATTCAATTTTATAAGCAACTCACGGAAGGGGGAAAGGGGAAAACTCAAACAACCAACACCCTTACTTTTATTTTTGTTTGAATAAAATTAAATTCTGCAACTGAGAATTTCAAGTTCTAAGGGCTATGATACTATGCTTTCATGTTACTTGTACCATACTGTTGTGTCTTTACAAAGTAGAGGAACACATTTGTAACATAAACATGAAGAACTGGCTTATAACTCTCCAGTGCTTATAATCAGTAGCACATGAACTACCACTGTGGGACTTCCATCTTGGGAAGCATACTAAATAAAAGTTGGGTTTGTGCCAGGGAATTTTGGCCAGAATTAAGCAGAGAAGAAACAGGAGCATGGTCTTATATGTGTCCTTATCTCTCACTTTACTTGACAATAGTCAAACAAAATCATAAACACCTAGACACCATGATTTCCACCTGAGGTAGTATGTGGATAAGTTTTTACTATACTCCCATCATCTCTCTATACTTCAGAACAATTATTATATAACAATATGCCTTATAAATTTATTTAGCAGTAGTTATTAACAAATGCTATAATAATTCTAATAGTAATACAGCTATTAGCAGCAGTGATTATAGTCACGATACATCTCAAATAGATCATGAGTGACTTGGCTGGCATATCAGTGAGCTGGAGTTGATCAGCTACTGGTATTTGGTTGCATCATGCTCACCACATGCTGCCTGCTTTAGAAGGTGGAGATGCCACAGTTGTTTATGCATACAGATGAAATCACTTACTAATAAACAGTCAGTATTATTACCTGGGTTTGGGAACAAACAACACAGTCAGCACGGTTTCTCCCCCTGCACTTTTGCCCAGTGATCCAGGTCTAATCTGGCCAGGACTGTTCTTGAGCCACGCTTGAATCCAGATGTTTTGTGAACCAAACACAAACCAAAGTACTGACCTGTTTCAGCATTAGCTAAAAGTTTCCAGGGTGTCTGTGTGCAGCCTGAGCCCGCACCAGCAGATGGGGTGGTTACAGAGCATTTACAGCCCACTCTGCAATATCTCATTATTCATGGAGTGTGTTTTCCCCTGCAGAGTTCTGAAGTTTATTTTTCAATATAAATCAGCTTTTTGTGGTTAATGGTATTATTGGCTATTGCCTGGCTTAATTCAGCAGTCACTGCTGACACATGAATGTTTGAAGCTGTGTTTTTTCAGGGCAGTGTCCAAGGGCTACATCCTAACAGTGTTTTGTGAAACAACACAGAGGAGTGGCCCATAGCAATAGCAGTGAAAAAAACCCTTAATTTCTGTTTGGCGAGCCAGGTAATGTTCCTAACAAGCTCCTCACCATTATTCCTGTTTGCAACAGGAATATGTACCAGACTTAAAACTTTAGTAGTATGGTTTCAGTGAGAAGGCATAGATTCTAGGTAAACTGTGGTAATAACATTTTCGTATGCAAAGTAATGCAGTCCTTTATTGTTTGGCCTTGCCGAAAAAGATGTAAGTACAGTGTTTTTTTTCTCCTCCAACATAGATCATAAATTAAGAATCTGGGGAGGTTTTTATATACACAATAAATCGCGTATGTGACACATTGTATCCTAAGTACCCTGTTAATTATTCTAACAGAAGGAAGTCCAAATAGACTGATTTTCTAAGGGTAGGCATTACTTATTCTCCTTGGAAAAAACATAATTTCTTGAAGTTCAAGCCTCTTGTAGGAAGGAATGTGCTTTCACTTTTACATTTGTTTCATGGGGAGAAGGGATAGTTTCTTCAGACTAGGTGATACTTCTGGTGTGAAAGTCAATAGGCAGAGCAGTGGCCTGGGATATTGGAAATTTAAGTTCATTCTGCTCATCCATTGAGGACTTAGACCTGAAACTCCAATATCTTTTACCTATTCAAGGCAGGGGTTCTTAGGTCCTGACATCCACTTCAAAGCAATAATGAATTATATAACCCAGTTTAACTATTGAATTTGCAAGCTCTGTTTCAGACAAGAGGAAGTGTTGTATACCTTCCAGCTTTTCCAAATTTAAAAAAAAAAAGGCCTCTGATGTTCATGGTTTAGGATTAATGTTCTATATGAAAGCAGTACAAATATCTACTTAGAAATATGATACAGCCTAAATCACTAAGCACCTTTAAGTGAAGTAATGCTGTATATATGGGATAGAGAACAAGGAATCAATTTAACATACAAAGTAGTTTTTCACCATTCATTTCATTTGGTTGCTCTGAAAGGCAAACAGTTTCCATAGAAACAGTAAAATAAATCCATTTTTGGGACTGGATGACGTACTTCACTAGATAGGTCTTTTCAAGTATGTATCCTGCCAGAGCTTTAGGGTTGGAATAATATGGTTCTGGTTGTGTTTGTTTCCTATAAAAGCCTAATCCTTTCCATGATGGTTAGACTTTCACAGAATGCTATTCTAGTTCCTATTATTTCATATTGCAACTTGTAATCTTGGATATTTCAGACCATATCTTCCATCCTACATCCCCACATAGGAGCTTTTGAAAATTTGCCTGGAAACAAACAAGTCAGGGCCTCTCGGGATCCATCTTTGTACTGTGTTCTCATATCCTTTATTAATGCTGTTTTGCAAATTGAAGACACAGACTGCAATCAGGCTTTACAAGCTTTTAAGCTTTTAGTCCTCTGTTGGTTTAAAGGGCTAACAATTGTATAAACTGCTATTTCGAGCATCACAGTCTCTGGCTCTGTCTAGTATGCTATGGAATAAATGGCTTAGGGATGCAGAGAAGGACAGTTCCTTTAACGCAAGACAAAAAAAGCAGGGAATGAGCCTGAAATTTGGGGTTAGAAGTGAAATTATTCCTAGCCTCTGGAAGGAGCAGAGATAAAGGTACAGACTTCCTGAAGTGATGGTAGTACTGTACACACTTCCAACTTTTCTTTAAATTATTTGTTTTCAGTACCAGTGTCATAGATGAAGCTTAGTGCAATCTGAGTTACTTCACCTTTTTGACAAGAGTTCTGTCTTTCCCTTGTCAGACTGTTACCGGTATTCAGATCAGCTAGTGTAAAGAAAATCAGACCTTCATGAGATGTACTGAAGAAGCTAGTTCAGGCCCCTCAGAACACCTCAAAACATATTTGATCTAGCACATGCTGTGGTTATATATTGACTGTCAAAATAAATCACGTCATGAAATATTACAGGTACTTTCTGGGAAAGGATTGACTTGACAGTGAAACCCTGAAAAACTGGAAACACCATAAAAGGTAATTTTTTTTAAAAGGACTGCAGATTATGACCTACAGTTCTAGAAATATGGCTGAACTGGGATAAAAGAAATAAACGTCTGCATCTCTTTTTCTGAAGCAGTATCCAAGAAGCAGACTTCCAACAGAAGCTCCCAGCTGTACTGCAGCACACACAGCATCATACCCTTCGGGTTCACTAAGCTCCTGTGACCTCCAGTCTTCTCACTGTTCATGGCTGATACATCAACAGATGGCACGGTGTATAGGTGCAGGTATAATACTATGTTTGAAAATGAAACATTCATAAAATGTCCAGTTGTATTTTCCACAAGTTTCTAGCAATGGAGAAGAACCAAACTAAGACTTTGGAGTACCGAACCATTTTAGGACTTTAAGTTCTGTTTCCCCGCTTCCAAATACAGTCAAAAAGTTTGATATTCTTTGATCAGAAGATAAATTTAAGTCTTTAATCATCTTTGAAAAATCAAATTCCTGCCTTTGGCCTGTATGCCTGTTGCACAGGTGAATCCTGGGATATGAGAAAAACTTACCTGACTGAACAAGTGGTTTTGATTTGGTGAACTTAGGACCACTTATAAGACATTGAAGATAAAGTGTTTCACAGAGATCTTGAAGAGAAAAGAGAACTTCTCACTGAAAGAAGTCAATCAGGCTTTTACCACTGATTTTAAGGACTGAAAATTTGACACTTAAATGTTTGTCAAACTATGGGAGCGGCATTTTCAGAAAAAAATCGTAAGCCTGGTATTTGAAAAGTAAAATATTTTACCTTTCTGCCAAGCTCTATTTTTGACAGTTATGCAGCATTATATATAAATCATATAGACAGGAAAAGATAAGTAAATTTAGCAAGTCTGCTTAAAAAGCTATAATTCCTTGATATGTAGAGTAATAGTAAAATCTTGAGAGACTTTCATAGTTCTATTTTATGCCCAGTGACTAACAAAAAGGAAATGATTACCATTCCTTTAACTTCAAGTAGAGAACCTCAGTGAAAAATATTCATTCATCCAGTTTTAGAAATGCAGATCTTGTGAAATGTATCTGAAATGTGTCTTGAAGCAAATATTTGCATCGTTTTTTCTTTAGTTTTTCTAGAGCTCTCAATTTTAGAGGCAAGTTATAGTGACATGACTTCTTCACTTCAGAGTGGAATGTGAAAATAGGCACACAGAGAGGAATGGATGGGTTTGAAGTAGACAAGTAAAAAATGCTGAACATTTCCCCAGTATCCAACTGTGGATTTTCTCAAATTTTAAAATGTTCAAAATGTGTTCTTTTTTCATCTGCTGTTGGTCTCTACATGGCTGTGGTTCTTGGTACAGTCTGGCCAAGACTAGAGGCAGTACTGACACAATATTGTAAGAGCTGTCCCCCTGAGACTTCTTCCCTAATCAGAGCCACAACATTCTCAAAGACTTCTTATGAAGCTTGTTATTGAGGGGGTTTCATTCCAGCATTTTAGATGTTGAAAATTTCAAGGGTTTTCTTTCTAATACTTAAAACTACAAATCTTCTGAAGGTCACCTTTTACTCGTTACCAGTACACTTTGATGAGAACTACCCTGAGTAACATAGCAATGAAAGTAGTTCCCTGTTACTAGGGGGACAATGCAGATTGAAATGCTTCATTTGACAATAACTTTTTTCAGCCATATCTAAGGATTAAAACTGTATGCATATGTGTAAAAGTTGGAAAATAAAGATAGCTCAATCTTCTAACAGCAGAGAGCAGGCAGGTGTAGGGAGACAAGTAGAGAGGACAGCCAGATAAGCATCTGGCCTTTGGCATATTACTGATAAGCTCTTCTACATCTGTCTTCCCAGAGAACATAGAGAGAAAATGTTTCCACTTTCCATTTAATATTTTTGATGAGTGACCTTTTTTGGGAGTGTTTGGTTTGGGGGTTTGTGTGTGTGTGTGTTTGGGGGTTTTTTTACATTTAACAACTGCAGATATTACTTGAATTTGGAGAATGCTCAGGGGAAGGGCAGTTGACAAATTTTAATCAAGAAACCACTTGCGTAACAAAAGAAACAATGGAGCAACTGAATGGAGGCAACACCATCTGGAGAAAAAGACTGATAGCTTATGAGGAGACAAGGGTCTGTGAAAAAGAGATGTCTCTGGGCTACATAATTAACTTGGTATTTTATTTCTTTGTAGTGTGTGGGTTGTGGGTTAGTTTGGAGTGAAACTCATTCAATACTCTTTGAAGGCTGGGAGGAGAGATGTACACAGCTTAAAACAAAGCTGGACCATTTCCTTTATTTCCATTTCCTGGAAACAAATTTAATTATGTGAATTTCCTGGAAACAGACTCAGCTGAAATAACTCACTCTGTTTAAAGCTTTCATCATATGTGTAATTTTACATCTCCTGGGTTTGCTAGTTCCAAACAATCCCATGATTTGGCAAATGTCACAGCTGTTCCTCAGATTTATCATAGCTTACTGACCAGTAACAGCAAGTGGAGACCAAAAAGTAGCAATTAGGCTATCCCAAAACATTTAGTTCCTCAATATAAGTCAAGATTACTTTTCTTTATGTCACTATTCAAGTCTTTTTCTCATGTTAATCATCACAGTAATAGCCTGCTCTATGATCTCTGAAACATCTCCATCTCATAAGAGCTTTACTTCAATACTTGTGGAGGAAGAGGGAAGTTGGCATCATCCAATTATTATTCTAATGTTTCTCCTTTTCATTAAGCTAGAACAGATATTTGCAAGAATAAAATGCTATCTGAGGACTATAGTTAATTTTCATTGGAAGTAAACTAGTCTTTACATGAACCCAGTAAGGATTTTGCGTGAAATGATGTTAATGGTTTGCTTTCTGAGTATTTTCTCTCTACTGTTTTTCTGTAGTGATTTTGTGAACTGCATATTAAAAAACCATTTTTTCTTTTACATCTTGATTTCTCTCACTATCTTTTTGCTTTTGAGATTTGTAATGTTACATTTGTAACATAACTGCATCTCCTATGTTTAAAGACAAGTTGAAAAACACATTCTCTTGCGTAGTGCTGTTCTATACAGACATCTAGGTGGGTCTTAGGCATATGGTCACTGTGCTGCTTTAATATTTAATTCCATCAAAGTTGATTTGAGGAATCTCTTATGTTTTAGCACTTTCCTCAGGTTTCTAGCTGAGTTATAGCCTTTAAGCTACACATAGAGCTGGAAAAACAGAAGTGCACTGAGGGATTGAGGGAAATAGGAGAATAATAGGTTCTTATAATTACAGTGGGAACTATTTGACCATACAAAAATGTGGTAGGATCTGCACTAGGTAACACCTGCTGTGTACATTTCTGACAATATAGGTTAAATTGTTTTTGGAGAGAAAAGCTTTTCACCTAAATGGGATCACCAGCATTACAAGCTTGTATAACAGTAAAAATCAAAAGCTTCAGATGAATTTAATAGAGAAAACCTAATTCCCAGTTTCTGTGCTGGGTGTGAAATGGCAGCGCTGTGGTAGCATAGATCTGGTGTAAGATAATGAATAAGCCTTATAGATTTTATTAAAGTTCAGTCAGTCCATTGCTATGTGAAAAATAGATCTCTGAGACTGATCAAGGTAGCAGTCCTTTAGTAGAGAACATGCATTTGTTTCCTTCCCAAGCAAAGACACAGTGTTAAGAGAGTTGTTACATTTTACAGTAGACTGCTTGTGAAGACTTTACTTTTGGGTAAAGCCGAGTTTCACCAGGCACTGCAGGCATTCACATATATTTGTAAGTGTTCCTCTGCACAAGCAAATGTGACTTTTGTGTTTTAGATCTAGACTTCAGCTGTAAAAAGCTAATACTTCAAATCTGCCCTTCTCCCCATCCTGAGGATGCTCATACATTATCATCCCCTTGTTGAAACCCATCTGTAGCTAATTATCCCCCACTATCCTACACCACTCCTTAAGAGGGGGCACTGTGTGTGTGAGAAAGTCACGGTATCCTCTCTTTTTAAAAAGCGGGTACACTGACAGCTTCCTAGTGATAGTAATGAAGGAATCTTAGTTGGATAGCAAAATATGGTAGGAGCTCGGAACAAGGTCAGATAGCTAAAAGGGAAAATGCTCCCCAAGTGTGAAGCAAACAGCTGATAGTGCAAATCTAACTTCAGGCAAAGCTAAAGGAAGTAAAATTGAAGCATATGGGAAAGGTGCGGAGTCCATTTACATGCATACATAGTTTGTGCTTTTGGGGGGTTTATTTGGTGTGGTTTTGGTTTTTTTTTAATATAGCTCATATTTCTACCTAATTAATTTAGTTATCAAAACAGAAAAAATAGAGTAATGCTGTAAGTGTTTATTGTCCTATGTTTCATGTAATTATACAATGATTTGGGTTGAAAGGGAGCTTTAAAGGTCATCTAGTTCAACCCCTCTACAATGAAAAGGGACATCAGCTAAATCAGGTGGACCTGCTCCAACAGGTTAATGTCTTTCCTGTGCTGAGGATGCCAGAGCTGGATGCAGTACTCCAGGTAGGGGTCTCACAAGAACAGATTTGAGCAGAATTACCTCCATCAGCCTGCTGGCCATACAGGTTTTGATGCAGGAAACAATTGACTTTCTGGTCTATAAGCATGTATTGCTGGGTTGTGTCAAAGTTCTCATTCACCAGCACCACCAAGTCCTTCTCCACAGGGCTCCCCAATTCCTTCATCCCCCAGCCTGTATTCACACTGGAGGTGGCTCCAATCCAGGTGCAAGATCCTGCACTTGGTCTTATTGAACCTCATAGGTTCCCATGGCCTCACTTCTTGAGCTTGTCCATGTGCTTTTGGATGACATCATATCCTTCAGGCTTGTCAACTGTGCCACTCAAGTTGGCGTCATCTGCCAGCTTGCTGAGGGTGCACTCAATACCAGTGTCTATGTTATCAATGAAGATATTAAACAGCACTCGTCCCAGTATGGACCCCTGGAGGACACCACTTGATCTTCATTTGGACATTTAGACATTGACCACTACCCTCTGGATGTGACTATCCAAGCAATTCCTCATCCACTGAATTGTCCACACATCAAATCCATTCCTCTCCAGTTTAGAGAGAAGGATGTTGTGGGGGACAATGTCAGAGGTCATACAAAAGTCTAGATAGACAACATCCGTAGCTGTTCCCCTGTCCACAGAAGTAGTCACTCCATCGTAGAAGGCCACTAGGTTGGTCAGGCAGGATTTGCCCTTGGTGAAGCCATGCTGACTGTCTTGAGTCACTCCACTATCCTCCACGTGCCCTAGCTTCTAGGATGATCTGTTCCATGATCTGTGGCACAGAAGTGAGGCTGACAGATTGGTAGTTCCCAGGATCTGTCTTTCCATCCTTTTTAAAAATGTGTGCAATGATTCCCTTTTTCCAGTCATCCAGGTGTTCACCTGAGTCCCATGACTTTTCAAATATCATGTAGAGTGGCTTAGTTTCAGCATAACTACCTTAGTTTAGCACCTAAGCAAAAAGTGAAAGTTGAATCAGAGTGTGTGTGTGTGGAGGGGGGGAGGTGTAGAGTAGTGGCAGTGTAAATGAAGGCACAGAAAAAAAACAAGTTAAGGTCTGTCAAAACAAATAATACAGCACCGGTGGTGCTGGTTTTTATGGAAAGAATTAAATGGGAGGAAGGAACTATAACAGCTCTTCTTTTGTTCCTCTTGCTGACAGCATTTCAGACACTTTCTGATGATGGAATGTTCCAGCCCAAGGACATCTCTGTGCTGTGTCACCTGCTTGCTCATAAGGTATCTTTGCTAAATAAATTAAAATGATTGAGGGCTGCCCTTGAAAATTTAAGTGCTTTTGTTCTGAAGAAAAGGTTTTTCTGCACAGGTTTTACTTCAAGTTCTACAAAGTTGGGTACAGATGGTACTTGTTCCTTCATACAAAATCTTTTAAGTACCATAATATTTAAAAGTGACACAGAGATGTATCCCTTTCTTTCCTTTTTTTTTCCTCCTCTTTCTTCTTCCATACATGTACTGGAAGTAGAATTAGAAAAGGTCCTTATGCAGGCTGTACAAGATAAAGGACTTACTTCCTACCTCCTCCTTTCCTTCACACCACCCACCTGTGTGTATGCTTTTTTGCTTGCCCACACCTATTACAGTCTTGTTCTTGCTGAAAATTACTTATATTTTTCACACGTATCTTCAGAAAAACTTTGTAATGCACATTCCCTTGTAAATTTTCCGACAGGTAATTTTTTGGTACGTTAGCACTGTAGATAAGGAAGGTGCTGTAAAGTAGATTTTGTGGTTTATTTGTGTTATTGTGGTGTAAATCATGATAGCTGTTTAAATTTTAAACCATTTTAGCCCTTCTGCTGTAAATGGAACACTGATTTGCCATTAGAGGAAAGCCTCTAGAAAGATGTAATCACTCAGTCAGTGATTCAAAAGTGTTTTGCATGCAGGGTTGCTAGTGACTGAAATGCCAACTCCCCTAAAACCTAAAGAAGACCCACTTCTAATGCTCAGATTGTTTCCATATAAAATTGGTTCATAAATATATTTATACAGGCTGGGGTCAGAGGCAGCCAACAGCCCTCTGAAAGGTAAGTGAAAGAAAAATAGCTGGATCAAATAGGAGAATTGTTCTGTGCTTTTCTTTTGAAAAATCTGACAATTAATCAAATTGCTATTTTTAGGCAGATAATGAAGTGTAACACTGGGTTAATGAAAGCAGCCTGTGCAAGCTAAGTGCTAAGGAATGTTCACCCAACACCAACATACGCACGGTAGGCTATATGTCTGAGAGAAATACATGCACTCTGCATGTCATGCCTTACATTTTTGCCAGAGAAGAAAAGCTGGCTTTATTGGCAAAAGAGAAAACAAAATTGGAAACAGTTTCTCTCTTAAATTACTTGAGTGGATTTTAGAGGTGAAAGAGAGTTAATCATAGAGTGGTTTGGTTTGGAAGGGACCTTAAAGATCATCTAGTTCCAATCCCCCTGCTGTGGGCAGAGACAGCTTTCACTAGAACAGGTTGTTCGGAGCCCCATCCAGCCTGGCCTTAAACACTTCCAGGGATGGGGCATCCACAGCTTCTCTGGGCAACCTGTTCCAGTGCCTCACCACTCTCACAGTACAGATTTTTTTCCTAATATCTAATCTAAAATGATGAAAATACCTCTCAGTTTGAAGCCATTCCCCCTTGTCCTGTCACTACATGCGCTTGTAAAAAGTCTCTTTCCATCTTTCTTGTAGGTTCCCTTCAAGTACTGGAAAGTTGCAATGAGGTCACCCCTAAGCCTTCTCTTCTCCAGGCTGAACAAACCCAATTCTCTCAGCCTTTCCTCACAGGAGAGGTTATTCAGCAGGTCGATGTCCTTGTGCTGGGGACCCCAGTGCTGGATGCAGCACTCCAGGTGGGGACTCAACGAGAGCAGAGTAGAGGAGCAGAATCACCTCCCTCATCCTGCTGCCTACGATGCTTTTGATATGTCCCACAACACAATTGGCTTTCTGGGCTGCAAGTGCACATTGCTGAGTCATGTCCAGCCTCTTATCTACCAGCACCCCAAGTCCTTCTCTGCAGGGCTGCTCTCATTCTGTTCATCCCCCAGCCTGTGCTGATACTGGGGATTGCCCTGACCCAGATGCAGCACCTTGCACTTTGTCTTGTTCACCTCAAGATATTCCTATGGGCCCACTTCTTGAGCTTGTCCAGGTCTCTCTGGATGGCATCCTGTCCTTCAGGTGTGTCAACTGCAACATGCCATCATCTAAACACAGACAGTGTCAAGCTGTAGGAAGGGATGAATTTGATGTATGCACTGGTATTCACAGTGCTTTTGTGCAAATGATCTACATGTTCATTCTACAGTGTAATTTCCTAAAAGCTTAAAAAAAACCCAGCAACTCTGAATTTTGAAGCTCCACTGAGCACACTCTAGTAGACTACACAAAGTTTTTAAGATTTCTCTGTTTGAAAGACTTGTGTGATGCCATTGGTGGTGGTGTTTTGAGCAAATAAGAGTTGAGACCCCATCTGTGGTCATAATGCATTTTGTCATTGTCGACATCTCAGTTTCAGGTATTAGAGACAAACGTAGATTCTTTTGAATCCAAATGGCTGCTGCTTTCAAATGCTTATAGATTTTGCTAGCACAATCAAAATGAGCGAACTCAACCCTAAAATATCAATATGTAGTTAATACTAGAAGTGGCGTGCTGAATTAGAGTACATAGTTTATGTTACAGCTTATTGAGATCTGTACAAGAGAGGACTTGAAGAGTTGTTCACGTCTTTATCAGTTGCTATTAAACATGGATGCAACCTGTTTTAGAAAAACCCTAAATTCCTGGTTGCTGGAGGCTTGGAGGCCACATGGGGGAGAGAAGCACTCTATACCTGCTCTACACCTGCTCTACCTCTTTCCCTGCTCCCTAAGTATCCTCTCTCTCTGCTGTGGTTTAGGACTTCCTTGCCTAAATCAGCATGTTTTGATTTCTGGGCGACAAGAAAAAAGCCAAGTGGGGATTCTCTCAGTCTCTGAGATTACAATGAAGCACTGAGTTTAATAGGACGGATCATATGTTGGAAGTGAAGTACATACCAAGGACCTTGCTAAACTTGACTGTGTGTGGCACAACAAGCAGCTGTTGGGTTAGGCAAGAGTTTGCCTTGAGTGTGAGAACAGACCTTTCTGTGAAGCTTCCCTACCTCTTAAGGCCTAATACGGAATTAGAATTAGAGAACCTAGAGAAAACAGAAAATCTTTTATATGAAATATTTTTTTTCTCCTAGAAAGAACAAATTAAGGGTTGATTAATTCATGCTGATTGTCAGCTTAATGAAGAATGTAAGGATCACAGGGGAAAATGGAGCTCTTTCTGACTTACAGGGTCTGAATAGAGCAGTCATCTGGAAAGTATGTGATAGTACTTCTCTATTTCCAAGAATAGATTAATAACTAAATTGGTTGTTCTGTTATAGCCTTTTTAAAGAGCTACCCTCTGTCTCCAGTTATTACACTCCAGGTGTTGAATGAGTGTATTTTCAAAAGCTGCTGCTCAGTCTGAAGATCAGCATGTACTCAAAATTTTTTCCAGTTGAAAATGGCACTTATTAGCCACCAGGTAAAGGATACATCAGAGGCTGCTGAAGTGTCTCAGTAACGTGGGGTAGAAATAGAGGAAACAGAAGGGGTATCTAGAGGGAGCAAAGGTTACTGTTCCTGCCTTGTAGAAGGGCCAGCATTCCTTAGATCCTTATCCTTACCAAGGTCTCCTGTCTCCCATAGCAGGAACCACCACCTAATATTTTCCATCCTTTCTTGCTCTGTCAGTTTAGCAGGATTCACCATTTAAGTTTTCCCATTATTTCTTGTTGGCTTCTGGCAGTCTCCTGCCTCAGGCAACTGATAAATTTCCCTGTACCTGAGAGGTAGTTATTGAGTAGATGTAGGATGATGTCATCCACTCCCCTTAAAGCCCCCTGCCCCTTTTTTTTCTGGAGATATTATTTTCTTCAAAATCAGCATTATAACATTAGAGCTCTATTTGTATATCACAGAATCACAGAAATTAAAACAGAATCACAGAATATTCTGAATTGGAACGGATCCACAAGGATCATCAAGTCCAACTCCTGGCTCTGCACAGGACAGCCTCAAGAATCACACCATGTGCCCAAGAGTGTTGTCCAAATGGTTCTTGAACTCTGTCAGGTTCGGTGCTGTGAACACTGCCCTGGGGAGTAATGCCTTAAGGTCCATTTAGTTTTTTGATTTTTCTAATTTTTATAAGTTTTATAAGTAGTTATATAGCAGAAGTAGATTTAGAAGCAGCAGCATTTCATTCACTTACCCTTAGTGCAGAAATTTTCCAACCCTATTACCCCATTCTATGCTCCCCATATCAATCCCCTGGATTCCATTAGAACATGTTTAGTCTCACTCTAAGATAGGTCTGTTCTGTTTGGAGAATGCTTGTATCTTAGCCTAAACTGCAGAACACGGTCAAAACCTAGGTGACCATGTAACCCTTGTACTCTGAAGAAGATGAAGATTAATGAAGAGAGGGTCTCAGAGACCCCAGCCCCAATTCCCAAGGGGCATGACTGAGGGTGGTTCAGGGCAAAAGCCACAGGGTGGGAAAACCTCGGATTGGACAGGCAGTATTATAAATTGTAACATCTGTACAGAGGGACTTGCACATGCGTCTTGTAATCTTATGCCTAGGCACAAATTAAAAACCTTTCCTTATCTCACCTTCAAAACTAATTTGCCTCAGAGTTTTTTTCTCCCTGAATTTTCTTTTAGGCATCAGGAGCCTGTTCCAGAGACCAACCACTCTCCAGGTCAAGGACCTTTTTCTAATATTCAACCTAAACCTCACCCGACACAACTTCAGGCTCTTCTCTTGGGTCCTGCCACTGGTTGCCAGAGAGAAGAGATCAGTGCCTGCCCCTCCTGTTCCCCTTACAAGGAAGCTGTAGACTGCATTGAGGTCTCTCAGTCTCCTCCAGGCTGAACAGACCAAGTGACCTCAGGCTCTTCTCATACGGCTTCCCCTCAAAGCCCTTCATCATCTTCATTGCCCTCCTTTGGACACTCTCTAGTAGCTTAATATCTTTCCTATGTTGTGGTGCCCTAAACTGCACACAATATTCAAGGTGAGGCCACAGCAATGCAGAGCAGAGCAGGACAATCCCCTCCCTTGACTGGCTGGCGATGCTTTGCCTGATGCCCCCCAGGACACAGTTGGCCCTCCTGGCCTGCCAGGGCACTGCTGACTCATATTCGACTTTCCATTGACCAGGACCCCCAGGTCCCTTTCCATGGCACTGCTTTCCAGCATCTCATTCCCCAGTTTGTATGCACTTCCAGAGTTGCCGCATCTCAGATGCCAAACCCCTCCCTTACCCTTTTTAAACTTCATACAATTGGCGATTGCCCAGCCCTCTAATTTGTCAAGGTCTCTGTGCAGGGCCTCCCTACCTTCAAGGGAGTCAACAGCTGCTCCTGATTTTGTACCCTCTCCAAACTTACTTAGTGTCCCTTCGAGTCCTGCACACAAGTAGTTAATGAAGATATTGAAGAGCACTAGGCTGAGGATGGAGCACTGTGGAACCCCACTAGTGACAGGTCGCCAGTCTGATGTTACTCCAGTCACTATTACCCTCTGAGCTTGGCCAATGAGCCAATTGCTGACCCACCGCATGATGTGTTTATTCAGCTGTGTGACAGACATTTTGTCCGGGGGATACTATGAGAGACAATATCAAAATCTTTGTTGAAATCCAAAAAAATTGTATCCACTAACTACCCTTGATCATCTAGGTGGGTTACCTTGTCATAAAAGGAAATCAAATTTGACAAGCAAGACTTTCTCACGAAGCCATGTTGACTGTGATCAATGACTGCACTGTCTTTCAGGTGTTTTTCAATACCTTCCAGAATAATCTTTTCCATAACTTTACCAGCACTGAAGTGAGGCTAACAGGTCTGTAGTTTCCAGGGTCCTCCTTCTTGCTCTTTTTGAAAACTGGGACAAAGTTAGCCAGCTACAAGTCAACTGGGACCCAAGTCTCCAGCTTCCCAAGATCATTCAAAAATCAAGAGAGACCTCGTGATGACATCAGCCAGCTCTGTAAGTATTTTTGGATTAATCCCATTAGGGCCTATAGACTTATAGGTATGCAGCTGGAGCCACAGATCTCTCATGGCTTCATGGACAACTGGGAGTATATTATTCTTGCTGCAGCCATGGTACTCCAGCTCAAAGCACTGGGATTCTCTCAGTCCACATCAGTATCGAAGATAGAGGCAAAGAAAGCTTAAACATCACTGCCTTGTCTACATCCCTGTTTGTGAAGTGACCATCCTCATGCTGTAAATGAGCTGTTATCAGTTTTTTTATTGCCTTTTGCCCTTAGTGTATTTTAAAAAACTCTTTTTTTGCCGTGCACAATACTGGCCATCTTCAACTCCAGTTGAGCTTTGGCCACTCAAATTTTTTTCCTAGGCTGGTCAGCAATATCTCTTTATCCCTCCCACATCACCTGACCTTTCCACTGAGCATACACTTTTCTTTTTTGTTTTATCTCCAAAAGAAGATTCCTGGTCAGCCAAGCTGGACTTCTGCCTTGTCTGCTGGACTACTGACATTTAGAAATTGTCTGCTCCTGTGCCCTTAAGAGGTGGTACTTAAAAAGTGACCAGCACTGATGGACCCCAGCACCTTCAGAAGCATTTTCCCAGGGGACCTCACTCACTAGTTCCCTGAGCCCAGCTGAAAGTTATTGATGGTTTCCACTTTCAATCTAGTTGTAACTGTGTTTTATTGACACTGGCAGACAGAAGCAAAGCAAAAATACTCTTGCCAATTCTGTTGTTCAGTGCAGATCCAGCTCTGGCCTCTGTGTATATTTGACATAATTAAAAGTTTATGTAGCTAAACCTTATCCCTGATGTGTGACCTAATATAATAAATATGCTACTAACACTTGAAGTTTAGTTTTGACTTCACATGTTTTCATTAAAAAGTTAACTTTTAAGGGTATTTCTGATTCTTTTAACTGGTAGTCAGAAATAATCTTGTCTTTGCCTACTTGTTTCCCCATGCTTTTGGAATTTGTCAGAAATTCTGTATCTTCCCATCTATGACCTGATTTAGCTGCCAATGGAGTTGGCAGGATTTTTTCCACTGGCTTCATCCAAAACCAGATCAGGCCACAAGAGAGCAAATGATAAATTACATTCATAAACTGGATGTTACCACAGGCGTTGGTCAATACACACACAAATTTCTGCCTAAGCAGGGTTTGCAATTTGGTATTCTTTCCTCAGTAACATCGGGATACCCTCTGTGGTACAGTGACAGGTGTGTCTCTAAAGTAACAGTGGGTTTAACTGTCCATTTGAGGATTTATTTGGAGCAAATGTTGATGCCTTGTCAAAGGAATTGCTGGGAAAGATGGCTGCTTCAGAGATGCCTGACCATGAACTGCAGCACATCTTACTAAAATTTCTCTTCCTTATATTTAAGGCCACCTAGTTCATTGATCTGTCCCATGTCCTCTTTTTTTTTAATTGCTATCAGTAACAAAAGCCAAAATCTTTTTGGCATGAGTGTATTACATTTTTTTCATCAAAAATCATTACTTCTTCAGTAAAATGGTGTGCTTAGGTAGGTTTACAAAAGCACATAATTTTAGAATTCTTTACTAAAGCAGACTATTCCTCAGTTTAAATACATCTTTTGAGATCTTTCAGTCCTTAAAGTGTTCTTTAACCTATTAAGACCTTCTATTAAATATTTTTCAGCTTCAGAGCATAAAAATATCATGGAATGTATGAAGTGAGATATTTTTTTAAACTAAAAGTGTGACTATAATCTATCTTTTCCCAGGAAGCATTTTCCCCATTATCTGCCTTGACAAACAACTAGTCTCACTAATAAATAATTCAGCAGCAAAAGACTCCAGGGCTGTCTGTATAAAATTATGGCATACATTAGCTGATCCCCTTAGCTAGGCAGAAGGTTCTGGGAAATTTAGCCTTGACAAAATAGCATTGCTAAATCCCTGCATGTCTCCTTAAAAACTGTCCCCTAAATTTTTGGGTCTCTGCAGTGAGAAAATAACTGCTCCACTGGAAAAATAAGGATTAAAATAGGTTTGGGGGGTTTGTCCCCTGAAGCTTAATTCTTTCAGAACCCACTAAGGCTGTCTGACTATCATATTTTACGGAATCCTTCATCTGAACCAAGATTAATTGGGCTGTTGTTTTTAAATTGTTTGTGTGGTTTTTCTTTTACCTTGCTAAAAGAAATATTTTAAGTACCTGGTAAGTTAAAAGGGAAACAATAAACACTAAAGAGAAACTGTGCTCTGTGCCCAAACTATCCATGCTAAATTGTCTGTGGGTACTGAATATTCAACATAAACTCTCAAAAACTTGAGGGTCACGCTAATTTCAAATGAAATTATCTCGAGGATGTTTCTTCCAGGTGTGAAGGAATGAAAAGTGAGAATAATTAGCAGTGTATTTGCACACACATTACCCCGGGTTAGCTATTAAAAGCAACCATTCAGCAGCAGCAGCAGAAGTGCAGGTAGCCTGAGTGGAAGACAATCCTGGGAGTTTCCCTGCCCTGCAGGACTCCCTCTCCCTGCACTTGTGTACCCCAAATTTTGACTTCTCACTGTTTCTGCCTCCAGCGCTGTGCAGTGTTGGAAGGTTTGGACTATGTGGAATTGCAACATAGCAATTTTGATGTGATGAAAGCTGTACTAACAAAAAATACTGTCACTTAGAGAAGATCTTGTTTTTAATAACAATTTTATCTTTTAATAATAAAGTTTCAGCAAATTTGTTATGAAGGTTTTCTTGCTGCAAGTAGGTTCTCAAGCTTTGTGGAACTGTGAAAACAAAGTGGAAATTGGTGTATACATCTTCTGGCCTTAGTGTACAGCTACATGTTAATATGATACACTTTTATTCTGGATATGGGAGGAAGGGAGGGTATGTATTCAGTATCTCACAGAAAACTTAATGATAACCAAGTCCATATCTGTCCACACACCTAGAATTACAGTGTCTTACAGGCAAGATACACAGAGAGTCAGTAGGGAACTATTTTATGGCTGGGTTTTGTTGTTGTTGTTGGGTTTTTTGTTATTGTTTGTTTTGTAGGGTTATGTGGGGTTTTGTTTGGTTGGTTTGGTTTGGTTTTAAATTATGGGAAACTGAAGTGAATTAAGTAAGTTAAACAAGGTCACACAGGAAAGTTGGAGAAGGCTCAAATATTAACCTGCACTCTCTGAACACAATCATCTTCTTGGTCAATCAGTCACTTCCATTGGTCAATCAGTCACTTCCATTTTGCTCATTCTATAAGAGATTGCATTTTAGCAAATATGCTGCTTCATTGTTGAGAGACACCAGGGGAAAAAAACAGTTAAGGCCCAGGGGTTGGCTGCCAGCCAATTGGTAGACATTTTAATTTTGTGAGATAGAAGTAAGGAAAGCAACTGTAGCATGTGGGAACGATGCAGTATCTGAACACAGATTTCATTACCGATTACCGAAGTTTCTACCAGCCTAGCCCCTCTTAGAGGTATCAGAATAATTAATGCAAAGAAGACAAAGAAGGGCTGATAAAGAAGGGCTGTAGGTAGTGAGGTTTCCTCAGTCATATTTCCTGCTCCCATTTATTTCACTTTTTTTTTTTTTAGGGTCTAACTTAAATTAATTCTCAGTGTCAACTACAAAAGAGTCTGAAAGCCTTCCTCATATAGACTTTGAGCAGTAGGCTAAAGAATTCATGATGTCCTCCTATTCAATTTTCAAATGAGTTTATCTTTTGAAATCAGTAATTGGAAAGAAAATTCTGGAGCATGTAATCGCTCAGGGAGCATCAGTGGTAAAAAGAGGTTAGAAACCTTAGAACTTGTTCATGTTTTGATTTTCTAGGCCATGCAGACCTTGCCAGAAGAATCCTTTCAACCGAAAAAAAAAAAACTAATCATATGAAAGACTAATGCAAAATGAACTGGATCAGTACCTAGTTTCAGTTTAAACTTTATCTTGACACAGAATTGTTCCATATTCATTTTGTTGTCCCACATCCAAAAGATGTAGTTAGTTTTGTCTCTTCTGGCTACAGTGAAAGTATTTGGGTAGTCTTGTGCTGTTTCTGCACGAACACCTTAATGGAGAAAATACACAGTTTCTTCCTCAAATATTCACATGTGTAAGTGTGATGTGTATTTCCTGTGCTTACAGAGAGCAGTAAAGGCATCTTGTACGTTTGCTTGTTAAAAAGGAATAGAAAGGGAACTAAGAAAGTATATCTGTTTTCCTAAGATCCCATATAGGTACAATCTACAGCCGTGATTGTGCACAAAACATACAATATTTGCTGTTGATTTCCCCTTACATTTTATTATTATTAATGTAAGAGCCAAAAAATATAATCAGGACTCATATGTAATATGCCTGATAGGATAGAAATAGCATAGGGTATGTCTTGTACCACAAGCTTCTAGTAAAAGAAAGACATTAAGGTCTGTAGTTATGCACCTCGAAACCCTTACGCTATTTATCTAACAAATTGCCAAGCCGGTTACCTCTGAGATTACACAATATATCTGAACTGCTGTATCTGAAAGCAATACCGAGTTTCTGGGTTCAGGAGCTTGCCCTTGTCTCACTGTGACCCAGTATCAGAGCAGGACCAGGAACCTGCCAGCCAGCCTCTGTAAGAGCTTGGCACACTGGCTATGAAGGAGCCCAGACATTTCTTTTGCCGGATTCTAGATCTGAACCCATTTTTGGGTGAAACCCTAAAATGAGTCCTAAATGATAGCACAAAATTGTTATGAAATGCAGTGTCCTGAGGAGTTTGGAATACCCCACCACTCAGTTTCAGGTTTTTCAGAATAGGTGTGAAAAGTTTTCATATAGAAGCAATCCAGTTTTTGGTTTAAAAAACCCAAACCAAAACAAAAAGCAAAATAAAACCAGAATTTCATTTAAATAATGACTAGCATTTTAAGCCTGAGTACAAGGTTTGTTGTGAAGAAAAGAACATTATTCTCAAAATTATTTGGAAGAAACATAGATATGCTTTCCTTAAAGTTCTATGTAAATGTGTCCAATTTTATCATGTACTAATCCAACACTTCACATTTTCTTTGGTTTTCTACCTCCTACTTGTCTTTGTTTAATTATCCCTTCACTTTGCTCCATTTGTTTCTCTTTAAAATATAGATAAATTGGTGCTCTCAAAGGGATAAAAAACAAGAATCTCACCCTTTCCCCAAGTAGTTTCTTTTATAGAGGGCTGGTTCAGTGATGTATGGATTGTTCTTGTCACCCTCCAGTCTTGCAACTCTCTTCTGGCTGTCAAATGCCAAAAAGCACAGCTTTGGGAATTGAGCCATGACATAGTCTATGCAGACAGAGCCCACTACAACCTTCAGCAAGAAGGCAAGGCATTTTGAAGAATAACAGCAAAAGTTAATACTTAAGTGTTCTGAAAACTCTCTGCTATACTCTGGATCCTCAGTGGAAAGGATAAACAGCATAGAACCCAAATTATCTCCGCAAACATGAAAGGTTGAGCTGACCTCTGCAGGAGAACTTCTGTAACCTGTAAGACCCTGGAGAACCAGCTGTTCCTTCTTTGTTAAATGTAAAGGTACAGTGTTGTTGAAAGTCATCCCTGGCTGTGATTTACTGGAAAACTTATACTGAAGCATATGCCAGAAAGTGTGTGGGAGGGGAGGACAGGACTTAAAATTAGGTTCTTGAAGAGAAATATTCGAGTCTCAGACAGTGAGACCAGGTGAGGATAGCTTTATCTCCTTCAGATGAATTTTAATATGTATTAAGAGCAGAAGAGTGTGAGGTTTGAAAAGAAATCTTTTGGGGTTTGCTTCCTTGTTTCAGTGGGTTATGCTGATTGATTATGGAAGGATGCCTAATAGAGAGACTCTTCCACAGATGCTAGGATATTCCTTGCCTGCATTTGTGAGGGAGGCAAGACTAGCCTCCTAGTCTCTTCTGGGAACCAAGATATTGACATACCTATTTTTAAAAAGCTGAAGCTTAATAGAAAATATCAGAAGGCATGTTTGGACACTGTTTCAGAAGATATAGTTGTGACTCTTCTCAAAGGCAAGCGATATAAGAGGAATTGCCTTAAAAATAATTAATTAGGAATTCAGATCTGACTTTAGTCCATACATGAAACTTCCAGTAAAGTTTCAAAGGTTTGTGCTTAGAGCAGGTGCACAGCTCCCTAGAATTAAAGGAAAAAAATGGGGGTAAGAAATACATAAAAGTTCCATTACAGCAATGATTGATAAGTGACCTGGTCTCTGTTATTGAGAAAGTAAATGTCCAGTACAGTTCTTTCAGACACAAATTGTCATTTTATAGAAAACATAAATAGTCAAAACAAAATGGAATTAGTCTTGACAAATGCACTCTGCGACCTGGCACTGGAAAAAGACTTTTGACTTAATGTAAATCTCCTAATCTGTCTGTAGAAAATGAGACTGATAGATGTTATCTAAGCCTTTTCTTAATAGAGGCAATTTAAAAAGCCTTGCCATTCTGGCAAAGTCTCTCTCCTTAAACTCGGGATCACCTGAAGTTGTGAATCTCCACTCAGTCCAAAGGAAGAGAATAGAGAAAGTACTTGATTTCGCTAAATCTTTCGTCTAATAACTTTTCATAAGAGATGAAAATGTTCTGTTGCTGTCTTTTTGAGGACTGTCTCTGCCAAAGGCAAGAAGAATGCTCAAGAGTTAATAGCCTTATATCAAACTTATTAAAGGCTAACTGCACATCTGCACTGAATTCCCTGAAAGACCATTTCTAGTTCCCCCCAGGATGTAGAGGGACTGAAACTCTTGCAACCACCACCAGGTGTTTTGGTATGTGGTTTCACAAATCCTACCTAAATCTTCAAGGTAAATCCTAAGGATCCTCTCTTAGATTCAAACTCAGTTTGGAGGTACCAAAACTCACATTTTTTCTAAAGGACAATAGTTGAGATTGTGCCACTAAGAAAGTACATCTCTGGCAGTTAAGCTCCGATATGCATTTTCCTCTTACACCTCCTGCACAGCTACATGGTCTGGGTGCCTTCTGAGAGCACCCACTGAGGTGGCCTGTGCAAAGCAGAGCACCAGGCAATGTTGCTGTTGTCCTCTGCCTTGGCTCTTCTCAGAGGGATTTGCATCTCTCATCTGGCTGGTCCAGGAGCCAGGTATGGGCACATCTGGCACAAAGCTGCTAAACCACTCTAATTCTAGAACACGAGTGATGCTTACCAGGATGATGTGCCTGATTCTGAAGGTGTTTAAGTATCCTTGGATGTTGCTTATGGAAATTGAGCAAAACTGTGCTTTAAATTCTGTACTTTCTTCTAGGTAGTCTGGTACCTGCAAGTAATACTAGCCAAAATACCTTGTAACTGATTTACTTGGAGACTTGTTTGGCAGTTGAACAAATATTTATACCCAGTGACACTAAACTGGAGAACTGTTAGGATCTAGTTAGAAAAGCTAAGACATCCAAGATTATTTTTTTCCCTCCTCCACAAATTAAGTTTGACCCACTTTCGCTGCTTCACATGGGACCCAGGAGAGATATTTTGTATTTGGTGGACACTTGAAAATCCTTATGTGCACAATACCTTTTTTCCTTTATTTTGGTGGTGGGAAGTGTATCAAACGGAAGATTTAGGAAGTGTGGGCCATAAGTGTGGGGCTTCTTCCTTTCAGAAGACACAGGTGCAAGGTACGGACATAGGCATTGACATATATCTAAGGAAGAGATAGGATTTTAAGAAGTTGTGAGGTTCTATGTAGCTTTGTTCCTTCTAGAGTTCTCTGCTGTCTTGGAGGGAGTAAAAATCTGCAGGGAAGAATTTAGGGGAATTATTCTGAAGAAACAAACAAACAAGAGCAACCCAGAAACTTGTAAGTACACATCACAAAAGTGAAAAATGGAGTATGTTGATCTGAAACCTTCAAGAAACTCAATAGGAACAAGACATCAGAAACTTCTTTACTTGATCATTGCTGTCTAGAGTATCAGTGTGATTAGCAACACAAACATTTTGGTGCATACAGAGCTTCATTAATTTATTCAACTGTGGAGATGAGTGAAGCTATGTGACAAATTAACTTCAGTAGCGTGTATAGCAAGTTGGACCTGCCATTTCTGGGCAGAGCAGTTGTGTCCTGAACACACACTGAGAGTAACTTGCTGCATGCACATGTGATGTGCGGCCTTTGCTTGCTGCATGATGACCTTATTTATCACACAGGCAGCAGCAGAGGCTCTTCCTGCAAGTGGTCAGAGTGTCTGTCTGGTGCCGTGGGAAGAGGCTGTGCTGATGATGGGTACTGTTTGGAGCAAAGAAAATGGTGTCCAACATCAGACTGCATTGAGCAGATGAGTCATTGGATTTTGCTTTATCTTTGAGTCCAGCAGTACAGTCTATGGTATTGCACAGGTACTGTGGCCACCATAAGTTATTCAATGGATTTTTGAACCCCTGAAACTGGGGCTTTGAAGTTTGAGGTCAGCAATAATGGGGGAGCCCACATGAGAGGTACCCCTTACCAAGGAAGGATCCATTTCTGCTATCACCTAGGACAATAAGAGTCTGGAGAAACCAGGATTTGTTAACCAAGATGGTGAGCAAAGGGGGCTTGCAGAGTGGGGGTTGGAGACTCCTGGAAGCTCACAGGTGAGCATCAGGGAGAATACAACCCTAAGGAGTTTTAGCAAAGGAAGGTTTGCCTGGTGCTGCCTTAGACAGGTAGCAGCCATCTGAAACATCTGTCCAGGGGGGAGCAATTTCAAAAATCTAAAGAGGAAAGCTAGACCATTAGATTAAAAAGGGATTTTCCTTGGGGGGCTAAGAGTGACCCTAACTATCTGAGGGTGACAAGCTATTGGGGCAAGCAAGCCATGGGAAGCAGCAAAGGAGGATTTTGTGAATGGAGAATTGAAAGCAAAACTGGGAGACCTTATGGATTAAAAATTAACAGGGAAGTATGTTCCTACTGACAGAGCTTTCATTTAGATTAGGGCCATAGGGAGACTTTTGGTTTAATTAACAATTGTGTCTGCATCTAGTATGTACTTACCTTCCTATTTTACATGTTCACTTTCATATTTCTTGCTCTGTTGTCTTTGATTCAAACCATTTAATGCTGACATATTTTTTTTTTAGTATGTCAACCTACTGTGAGCAAACATAATGGAAATTGGTCAATATGAGTTATTTATAAGTCTCTCCACATGAGCCACAGGTACAGTTCACACATGTAAACAGAATGAGTGGCAGGTTTCTGGAAATAGCACTCCCACTGTAACCACCATTCACTGTGTAACCAACACACAGTGTGTTGCTTTTTACAGCTTTAAAAAAAAAGTGTGAAAATTGGCTCACTTGAGTAAAAAAACCTTCACTAATAGCTTGTCACCTCTGTTGTAATTTTCAAACAAATTAGGATGTTGATTTTCTTTTAAGGTGATAAAAATCTGGAATATGACAAGTTGAAATAGCAGTAAGACTACTGGGAAGTTTTGATTATCTGTGTTTGTGAATTTTAATGTCTAGCAGCAAACAGCTCTTGAGCAGAGTTCTAATGCATCTTTTATGTTCAATTTTATGATGTGCAGCAGGCAGCGCCAAAACATATGTACTAGTGAAGATGTGATAAGAAGTGTTAGAAGAGTTGTGCAAAATATGTGTCAAATATACTTGATTAAGAACATTTGGGTGTACAATAAAAATAAAACATATCCCCTTTACCATTTTACTGACTACAAACAAGATACAAATGCAAGACATATCCTTTGAAAAAGAAAGGAAGGGAAGGGAAGGGAAAAAAAAGAAAGAGAAAAAGAAAAAGAAAGAGAAAAAGAAAAAGAAA